>NC_134273.1:76630533-76915533 GCF_031893055.1 Leptodactylus fuscus | reverse complement strand
CTGCAGGAAAAACTAGATGCACGGTGTTATTAGATAAACTTTGGGGGTCTTAATTTTAAGAAGGTTGGAAGGAACATCCCCTTCTATTACATACAAGTACTTGGGTAGTGAGCTGGTGTTTGGATCAGATGTAGCCACCAATCCCCCTATCATTGTACTGGCCATTACTGGGGTATAGTGTGGAGCGATGGGAGGTGAGGATGCCACTAAGGATAAGGGAACCAATTCGTCCAGAACCCCAAACTTTTGGAGTTCATCACCCACAAAACACTATTATACACTGGGGCGTCCTCAGACCTCAGAGTATAATAATTGGAGGTCCAGGGGAGGTGTAAAAGTAACAGACACTAATACTCACCTTGTCTCCCCATTCCTGAGCCTCCTTGGGGTTGTCCATAAGTCTGGAGGACACCGGGGGCCAGTCAGGCTCTGTGAGGATGTCCAGGACAGGTGAGGCTAGATAAATACTCACCTTCCCTGGACCTCCATGTGTTATAATCTGAGTATACAGTCCTTCGCCTGCTACTTCCACAACATACAGCTGCCTCCAGTTGCCCCACAGTACATTGCCCCCCATAGTATACAGGACCCTTTCAATTGCTCCTGCAATATACAGTCCACCTTCAGTTACCCCCACAGCATACAGGATCCCCTCCAGTTGCCCTCACAGTATATAGCCCCCTCCAGTTGCCCCCATACAATACAGGCCCCTCTTCAGTTGCCCCTACAGTATACACTCCCCTTCCAGTTTCCCCCACAGTATACAGGCCCCTACAGTTACCCCCATAGTATACAGCCCCCTACAGTTACCCCCATGGTATACAGGCCCCCTTAAGTTGCCCCTGCAGTATAAAGTCCTCCTCCAGTTGCCTCCACATTATACATCCCGTCTCCAGTTGTCTCTAGAGTATATAGCCCCCTCCAGTGGTTACCATAGTATACAGCCCCCTCCAGTGGTTACCATAGTATACAGCCCCCTCCAGTGGTTACCATAGTATACAGCCCCCTCCAGTGGTTACCATAGTATATAGCCCCCTCCAGTGGTTACCATAGTATATAGCCCCCTCCAGTGATTACCATAGTATACAGCCCCCTCCAGTGGTTACCATAGTATACAGTCCCCTCCAGTGATTACCATAGTATATAGCCCCCTCCAGTGATTACCATAGTATACAGCCCCCTCCAGTGGTTACCATAGTATACAGCCCCCTCCAGTGATTACCATAGTATATAGCCCCCTCCAGTGATTACCATAGTATACAGCCCCCTCCAGTGGTTACCATAGTATATAGCCCCCTCCAGTGGTTACCATAGTATATAGCCCCCTCCAGTGATTACCATAGTATACAGCCCCCTCCAGTGGTTACCATAGTATACAGCCCCCTCCAGTGGTTACCATAGTATACAGCCCCCTCTAGTGATTACCATAGTATATAGCCCCCTCCAGTGGTTACCATAGTATACAGCCCCCTCCAGTGGTTACCATAGTATATAGCCCCCTCCAGTGGTTACCATAGTATACAGCCCCCTCCAGTGGTTACCATAGTATATAGCCCCCTCCAGTGGTTACCATAGTATACAGCCCCCTCCAGTGGTTACCATAGTATACAGCCCCCTCCAGTGGTTACCATAGTATATAGCCCCCTCCAGTGGTTACCATAGTATATAGCCCCCTCCAGTGGTTACCATAGTATACAGCCCCCTCCAGTGGTTACCATAGTATATAGCCCCCTCCAGTGGTTACCATAGTATATAGCCCCCTCCAGTGGTTACCATAGTATATAGCCCCCTCCAGTGGTTACCATAGTATACAGCCCCCTCCAGTGGTTACCATAGTATATAGCCCCCTCCAGTGGTTACCATAGTATACAGCCCCCTCCAGTGGTTACCATAGTATACAGCCCCCTCCAGTGGTTACCATAGTATACAGCCCCCTCCAGTGGTTACCATAGTATATAGCCCCCTCCAGTGGTTACCATAGTATACAGCCCCCTCCAGTGGTTACCATAGTATACAGCCCCCTCCAGTGATTACCATAGTATACAGCCCCCTCCAGTGGTTACCATAGTATACAGCCCCCTCCAGTGATTACCATAGTATATAGCCCCCTCCAGTGGTTACCATAGTATATAGCCCCCTCCAGTGGTTACCATAGTATACAGCCCCCTCCAGTGGTTACCATAGTATACAGCCCCCTCCAGTGGTTACCATAGTATATAGCCCCCTCCAGTGATTACCATAGTATACAGCCCCCTCCAGTGGTTACCATAGTATACAGCCCCCTCCAGTGGTTACCATAGTATATAGCCCCCTCCAGTGATTACCATAGTATATAGCCCCCTCCAGTTGCCTCCATATTATAAAGCCCCCCTCCAATTGTCCACACAGTATACAGCCCCCTCCAATTGTCCACACAGTATACAGCCCCCTCCAATTGTCCACACAGTATACAGCCCCCTCCAATTGTCCACACAGTATACAGCCCCCTCCAATTGTCCACATAGTATACAGCCCCCCTCCAATTGTCCACACAGTATACTCCATTCATACATATGTGCCCATTATTATCTAGCTACTGCCAACATCAGCAAACTGGTCAGATTTATTTATCAGGAGTTCATATTTTTCGAGGGGCAGGTTTTCGCAGTATGAACATGGGGGGCACAATTACCCATTTTAAGTCAGTCTTTGGAGTGTGGTGTTTGTGTCACTTTGGACACCTGGGTACGTTATAAACCAGGAATATCTGACTGTGCCCCTTATACAGGAACACTGCTGATGGGGCGTCTAAAATTCTTATGGCTCTTTGCTGCAGGGGTGGCAGGAGGGTGGAGGAGGCTAAAGAGGGCAAATTCTGCCCCCTGCCATCACTGGTACCTGTAATCCTGTACACCGCCAGCTCAGCTCCCATTCCAATGTAGTATCCATATTATAGAGCATGCACCTTCATAGTCTGCACCATACAAATAGGTACAGAAATGTGCAGGTTCAGAGAGAGTTAAATGGTAGATGAAGGGACCATTATGGAGAATTAGACTTGTGCAAATATAGTTTATGCATCTAACAAAGACGGAGGTCGGGGGGTCATACACATTGAACTGATTAAACCTGTCCTGACATGTTACTGCCCCCCTGACGCAAGTGCTAAACCCAAACTAATCCTCTAATCCGGGGAGGTTGGATACTCCATTCATTGACTTGTGACCAGGAACATTTTAAAGAATTCCACTTGTTTTATAAAACTTTGTTCATAGACTTATGTCAGACCTCTGTGTTACTAGGGATGGGATGACACCCGGGACCCCAAATATTACTATAGATAAGATGCCTGGTGCTCTAATACATGGGCCATTGGAACTATACACGGCCATATCTCATTGCTTTCTATGGTATACAAGACCGGGGAGAGCGCTGGGACCCCCTTTACTGTAGCCATAAGTCTCATGGGGGGCAAAAATTCAGCACAGGGCAGAGAGAATGGGATGTTGAGCCATGCCGACCCCAGTGCCGTGGCCAGCTGCGCTAGGTTATGCGGTTGAGCATCCATGGTGCGAACAAACCGATCGACGAGGTCCCACAGATTCTCGATATGGTTCAAGGAATTTGCTGGCCAAGGGAGTGCGGTAAACTCATCCTGATGCTCCTCGAACCACGCACGTACGCTGCGAGCTTTATGACATGTCGCATTGTCCTGCTGGTAGATGCCATCATCCCGAGGAAAAACATTTCGCATGTAGGGGTGAACGTGGTCCGCAAGGATAGATGCATACTTGTATTGATCCATCGTGCCTTCCACAATGATGAGTGCACCCAGATGGCTGATGACACGTGCCTTCTGCGATTGGTTATTTAACGTTGACGTCAAACGTAGGCAGTGGTCACATTCATATGACATCCATAAAAGGTCACATAGATCTCTACCACTGCCTACGCCTTGTCCTGCCTACAAAAATAAATACCCCTCGAAGAACCTGTTGCCGAAAAGCTCCACAATGCTTACCACATTGTTGCCGAAAAGCTCCACAATTGCTTACCACAATGTCGCTCTCGTGTGTTTTTGTTGATAGGATCTGATGTTTTTTCATGGCGTGACAATTAATCTGGCATGTGCTGATTGCTGTAATCATGAATGTGTATTGTGCTCGCAGGGAGATGACTTATTATGACAGCTCGAAAATATGCAGCTCGGGAAAGTCGTCTCTCACTTGTCTGTTGTCTTTCCTCCAAAGCAAAGGTGGAGCTAAATATATAGTCAGGATGATATACTGCGATGTTTAGATGTTATCAGATATACAGGATACAGGGGACATCATATCAAGAGCGTGGATTGCGTGGATTGCTATATAGGATAGGGCTTCATTGCGCCAAAGAAGTATGCAGTAATGCCCTCGTTGCTCTGAAGAGCAACATTTGACAAAACCGACGATATCTGATTTGTGCAAAGAATTGGAACTTTTTACACCTTGTATGTCTGATAATTGGGGTTCAGGTCATTATATCAGTAAACTGCCCCAAAAAGTTGCCTTTAAGGAATGGAGAAATTATAGGAACAGACCATCAACCATAGAGAGTGATGACATGTGGATGTCAGACTACCGTTCCAATCAATGGGAATGTGTCATTAGAACATGGCTTATTTTTTGTTAAAAAGGACATTTTGATCATCTATATTTTAAAAAAGGAGTAAATTCTACAATTTCCAATCTGGCCACTAAGCCTAATCATAGATGGACAAATTACAATTCTATAGGGTAGCTCAGTGGTTAGCACTGCAGCCTTGTAGTGCTGGAGTCCTGGGTTTGAACCCTGCCAAGAGCAAAAAACTATCTGCAAGGAGTTTGTATGTTCTCCCCGTGTTTACGTGGATTTCCATCCCATACTCCAAAGACATACTAATAGGTAAAAATGTACATTGTGAGCTCTATGTGAGGCTCACGATCTACATAAAACAATGGCAAAAAATTCTATAGGGGTTTTCTTTGCAGTAATCACCTCATTTACAGCACAGATGGGATTACACCAGTGGCGTAACTACCACCATAGCAGTGGTAGCAGCTGCCACAGGGCCCGGGACATTAGGGGCCCGGTGACAGCCGCTACCGCTGCTATCATTATACTCCGAGGTCTTTACGGACCCCTGAGTATAATGATCGGGGCCCCCTGTTGGTGGAATACTTTCCACCAACAGGGGGCCCCGAGGCTGCAGCAGCGGCTGAGACACAGGAGCTTCAGGTCTGGCTCCTCTCAGCGCTTCAGCACGCTCTCCCTCTCTCTCCCCTCCCTTTCTCTGCTGTCCTCTGCCCACCAATGAGAGGAGGAGGCGGGGCTTATCCCTGCCGAGCTCCTGCCGTCCTGCACTGGAGGAAGAAAGGAAGAAGGAAAGTGAAACTAAAGCTACACAGGTACGTACTGGGGTTACTTATTACTATCAGGCATTTGGGGGGATTACTTGTGTTTTAGTAACTCCATGTGCCTCATAGTAATAGCAGTTAACCCCATCATCTCCCTCACATTACCCCTGTGTGCCTCACCATAAGAGTTACTGATATGTGAGACATATGGGGGTAATAATAATGAAGATACTTTATTATTACCTCCATGTATCTCACATATCAGTAACTCTTATGGTGAGGCACACAGGGGTTAATGTGAGGGAGATGATGGGGTTAACTGTTATTAATATGAAGCACATGGAGTTACTAAATTGTAATGCACATGACCAGATTTTTTATCCACAATTTGTCCTGGTATAGTGGTCAGCGGGTGACGTGACAGTATTTAGTCCTGTAGGGGCCACTATTGGGTATAATACTGTGTGCAGGGGCCACTATTGGGTATAATACTGTGTGCAGGGGCCACTATAGGGTATAATACTGTGTGCAGGGGCCACTATGGGGTATAATACTGTGTGCAGGGGCCACTATTGGGTATAATACTGTGTGCAGGGGCCACTATTGAGTATAATACTGTTCAGGGGCCACTATGGGACATAATACTGTGTGCAGGGGCCACTATTGGGTATAATACTGTGTGCAGGGGCCACTATTGAGTATAATACTGTGTGCAGGGGCCACTATGGGGTATAATACTGTGTGCAGGGGCCACTATAGGGTATAATACTGTGTGCAGGGGCCACTATTGGGTATAATACTGTGTGCAGGGGCCACTATTGGGTATAATACTATGTGCAGGGGCCACTATGGGGTATAATACTGTGTGCAGGGGCCACTATGGGGGATAATACTGTGTGCAGAGGCCACTATGGAACATAATAGAGCGCGCAGGAATGCGTAGGAGGGACTTGGTCGAGATCTTCGGTGTCGGGGGGGGGCCCCATGTCAAAAGTTCGCCACGGGGCCCCGCCATTCCTAGTTACGCCACTGGATTACACTATAAGATAACACCTCTATCGATAATTCATCATTACATTCACTACTAACAATAGATGACGTCACAGCTTATATACTCTTCCTCCATGCACAGAGCACGTCCCATAGATGTCAATGAACCAGGCTAGGAGAAGCTCAGGTAGATGGCGCCCCCCTCCCCAATCATGGACAGAAAATAAAATACAATCAGATTGGAAAAATGTGATAGATTTCACAATCGGGTCGTACTAAATAAAGAAAAGTGTTAATACATTCTCTTTAGGCTTCTATTACATGGACCGATGCAAGCTGATCATTGATCGACACCATATCGTGTTGATCGGTGCTCGTTTGCTTTGGCCTTTTATACAGGTCCATGTAAACCCCATAGAAGATAAACGACCATTTGTCCCCGATTCAGTCTCATTGCCCGTCGGCAGCACATCCCTGTTTACACCCCGCCACAAAATGCTAATTTATTGGAACAGCTAATGAGGACGCTTTATGTGATATTAATAGAAATGACTCCATCGGGTTTACGGCTCAGTCCATGTTACCAGCAGATCTCAGCTGGGGAAGATTTCGGTTCTCCATGATTACAGTTGTCCAAGTGACTGTGAACCCTTTGACTTCGTATCTATGCAGCCTGAGATATAAACGCTCATTGGACTTCGTAGCGCCAAAGTATTATATCTCCTCTAGAACAAATCCCCAAATGAGCCATTTAATGTATTCATATGCATATCCCCTCTGTAAATGATGATAATAGTCGCCGTCTTTGTGTATTGCAGCGTCAGACATCTGCTAGTTCTATACAGTAAGCTACCAATAAGCTGGCACCCTATAGAGCAGCCGAATTACTACATCAAGTCATGTCTGGATTTTACGCCCAAATTATAGGAGGCACGGGTTCTCTCTGCTGGAAGCGGTGACATGTTTGCTATAGGGCAATGTAACTTCGCTAAGCGCATAGTATCTTGTGTGCCTTGGATATGGACCGTTATAGCACGTAAAAAGGAACATTTTTCGGATGGCGAAATTACAAAATGGCAGGGCTCCGTGGCGAACCTTTGACATAGGGTTCCCCCCACTCTTTTCAGACCCCAGAGTATAATAATTGGAGACCCAGGGGAGGATACAAACATAACAAAACACTGTTACTTACCTTTCCCTGAATTCGGCGCACTCCTCGCTGATGTTGAACATCTTCAATGATGGAAAAGACGTCAGAAGGGGATCCCCCTTGTATATCGGCCACTGAAAAATGGCTGCCCATTTACTATACATCAGATGATCGGCCCATCCTGCCAATGTTATTTTACATGCAACAAATATTTTCTACAACAAATCTGCGACATGTGAACATGCCTTTGAAGGATCACATGTACTGGTTTGTATGGCGTCTTGTTAAATTTTACAATTCCAGAGATCATACAGGCACGTTGTATGTCCTTATCCGTGGAAACCGAAAATATATCTGTAAATAAGCCCTGATGTTTACATCCCGGCCGTATGGATATAAGACGGAGAATATTCCCGGGCTACTAATGGAAAGCTTTTAAACAGAGGTGAAGCGAGCCACAGAATCAATGGTGTCACCGCCACCTCGTAATGGTTACTAGGTTGTCAGGCAGCGCCATGTCAGGCAAGGACGAGAGCGATTAATGCATCCGAAGGACACGCACTCTGCGTAATAAGCACCTTTCACATCTCACACGTAATGACAGACAACAAATTCTGCAAAATGGCAGCAATCGAAAATGTGCAGCGGCGGCGGTTCATACCAGAGCGACATTGTGGGGCCCAGAGAGAGAGATGATCTAATAGAGAGAGAGGAGAAGGGCTTGTTAACATGTCTGATCGTATCAATGCTCTGCTCTTACCTCAGGCCATGTATAGACCATTATACTGTAAACTAAAGCTGTGCTGGAAGACGTCACTTTATTAATGAACCCCCCCAAAAAAACAAAAACAAAAAACATACAGGAAATATACCGATCAGGTTGTAGGCGGCCATTAGATATATAGCAATGAACAAGAAGATGGCTGCACTTACTGAGATCAAATATGGCGCACAACCTACATCCCCTATCAGGAACGGGAAACCCACCCAAACACGAGCCCAGAACTGCAAGGCGACAGTGCTAACCACTGAACCACTGTGACGACCCCTGCAGAAACACAGCTACCCATCCCTGCACCCCCACCTGACTATCCCATTCTGCACTTGTGGCTCCTCTACTTATTTCTTTCTTATTTCTCTGCTTCCTAGAGGGGCCATATTGATTTTTCAGATTTCCCTTGCTTTCTCTTTCTCTGTGTCTTGCTTTCAATCCCACGAGGTTTCAGCATAGCATCACATTGACAGCTAGAGCCAGCACCGTCCCTGCCTGCTGAGGGTTCACTGTGATTATCTTCTCTCCAAAATCTATTCTCCAAAATAAGTTAAGAGACCATAAGTCTATATAATCAGGGAGTAGGAAGAATATCTACAGCAATCTTGAAGGTCCAGTGCAAATATATTTTATTTTTTGCATAAGGCCATGTATTAACCTGAATATATAATAGGTAGTATGGCTGTTATTGCACATTTTACAAAGTGTTTTCATCAAGTCATGACCTTTTTCAATGGTGTACCTCCATCATAGGATCAGAGTAATGGACTGAAACGCTGACAGTATGATTTATGTAGATGAAGCACCCGCTATCTGTATCTGTCTCCATTTACTGTAATGTTAAAAACAATATGGAAGCGTTTTACAGTACAGGGATAATACACACAGTGATGTCACAGTACAGGATAATACACACAGTGATGTCACAGTACAGGGATAATACACACAGTGATGTCACAGTACAGGGATAATACACACAGTGATGTCACAGTACAGGGATAATACACACAGTGATGTCACAGTACAGGATAATACACACAGTGATGTCACAGTACAGGATAATACACACAGTGATGTCACAGTACAGGGATAATACACACAGTGATGTCACAGTACAGGGATAATACACACAGTGATGTCACAGTACAGGATAATACACACAGTGATGTCACAGTACAGGATAATACACACAGTGATGTCACAGTACAGAAATAATACACACAGTGATGTCACAGTACAGGGATAATACACACAGTGATGTCACAGTACAGAGATAATACACACAGTGATGTCACAGTACAGAGATAATACACACAGTGATGTCACAGTACAGGGATAATACACACAGTGATGTCACAGTACAGGATAATACACACAGTGATGTCACAGTACAGGATAATACACACAGTGATGTCACAGTACAGAGATAATACACACAGTGATGTCACAGTACAGAAATAATACACACAGTGATGTCACAGTACAGGGATAATACACACAGTGATGTCACAGTACAGAGATAATACACACAGTGATGTCACAGTACAGAGATAATACACACAGTGATGTCACAGTACAGGAATAATACACACAGTGATGTCACAGTACAGAGATAATACACACAGTGATGTCACAGTACAGGATAATACACACAGTGATGTCACAGTACAGAGATAATACACATAGTGATGTCACAGTACAGAGATAATACACACAGTGATGTCACAGTACAGGGATAATACACACAGTGATGTCACAGTACAGAGATAATACACATAGTGATGTCACAGTACAGAGATAATACACATAGTGATGTCACAGTACAGGGATAATACACACAGTGATGTCACAGTACAGGATAATACACACAGTGATGTCACAGTACAGGATAATACACACAGTGATGTCACAGTACAGAGATAATACACACAGTGATGTCACAGTACAGGGATAATACACACAGTGATGTCACAGTACAGGATAATACACACAGTGATGTCACAGTACAGGATAATACACACAGTGATGTCACAGTACAGAGATAATACACACAGTGATGTCACAGTACAGAGATAATACACACAGTGATGTCACAGTACAGAGATAATACACACAGTGATGTCACAGACTTTGGAGCTAATGACTTACCACGTGAGTCTATTTCTTATGGGATATGTTGCCAATAACCCCTTTGTCTCACTGATAATATGGCTTATGTGTACAATGATAGCAACAACATTCTCAATTCAATTCTAAGTGAACATATGCATGTTTTGTGTAGATGTAAGGTTGGCTTTGCAATGCTGAGTCCAAGACTGGTCCCTTTCACGGTGGCCACCTAAAGATGCGTCTCATTCATAAACATTGGCCTACTGATTTGCAATGCTGTAATCTCGGCCGCTGTCTCTTTAATTCCAGAGAACTTCAATGGAAAAATAAAGTTCTCCTTTTCTAAGAAGCGGGCTCTGCATCTTATCTCAATCCGGCATAAATTGATAGTTTGATACTTTGTTTCTCAATATGAACATCTGCAAATGTAACAAAAAATACACTAAATGCAATTAGAGGGATTGTTTCCCGTAAGTGCTGGAGGCAGGCGAGTTGCTCTCGAGACGTTTTGATCCACGGCAGAAACCAATCAGCTCATCGTGGAAAAATGATTCGGAACATTTGGAGAAGAGCCGGTTTCGGGATTGATACTGTCAATTTTTAGGGTTACGTCATCATTTAGAGGTGACGAATATCGTATTTTTGGGGGCCTGTCTAATTCTTGTACATACCCTGTTTCCCCTGAAAATAAAACAGTGTCTTATATTAAATTCTCTTCAGAAATATATGACCTGTCTTATTTTTGGGAACCTCTGGTAACAGTTGTTACCAGCTCCAGAAGCAAATGGGCCCCATAGGTCGCCCTCGCAACACCAAGGCTGATTAAAACCTCTTTGATCTCCTTTCTGATTTCCTCTGATGGCTCACAGTCTTTGCATTGTAAATATATTCCCCCTGCCCTCTGGTGCACTAGAGTGAGATGATTTATGATGCACAGCCTTCCACTGTCAGAAAGGAAAAAATGAACCCTTTAATTTCTGATTAAAGCTGATCATCAGCATACAGTCCAGGAAGAATTGTGTGGGAAAAGCAATGGCGCAAAAGGAGGCATCATTACTACATAGGGGGCACTGATTGGAATGGGAATATTGGGAAGCTTGTGTGTACAGACACGTGACCAAGACTTTGTGGCATTCTGGTCCCAGATAGAGAAAGAAAGGGAAATATATGTGTTGCAGAAATGTACGGGGGATGCGGTTAATGGTTGAAAGGAGACGTTGCACAGGGGGCCCAAGCTGAGCTTTTGCATCGGGACCTGTGAGCCTTTAGTTATACTCTCTGGCTATACAGTAGAAATTGAGGTTTCCCGATAACAATTGATTAGGGTTGAGCAATCGGGATCGGAAAAGATCGGATTCCGATCGGCGATCGAGTAAATTTCACGATAGTGATCGGAATTCCGATCCCGATCTTTTCTGGCAGGATCTAGGTCAGAGGTTATCTGAAGATCGGCTCAACCCTATTCATGTATATATCATTAATAGGGTTAAGCGATTGGGATCGGGAAAGAATAGAAATTTCACGATCGGGATCGGCTGGAAAATGATCGGAAATCGGATTTTAAAATCGATCCTGAAATCTCAAGATCGGCTCAACCTTACAATTGATACTTTGCTTCATGGTTAGTCCAGGCCCTGAGACATGTATGAGTGTTAGGTGGGAAGGGGGTGGGGGGTGGGGCAAAGGACCCTTTACCGCAAAAGAATACATCAATATTCTAAATGGAACACGATAAATCGGGGTCACTTATGGATTTGCAAGGGGGGTCAATGAGCTTCAGGTTCCGGCTCAACATGTGATCACTCTAGAGGTCTATTACTTCTTATTAATACAGAAATAGAATACAAAGTTTGGCAATAAATGTCATCCTAGGTATTACAGTATATATAGGTACAGTATATATATATATATATATATATATATATATATATATATATATATATATATATATGTGAGGTGTTTTTAGAAATCACTTAGATCCCCTGTTTTGTGGAATCTGTCCAATCCCTGGGATCTGCTTGGTTGCTCTAGGCATATTCTGCATTGGTTTCCCTGCAAGCCATCCGGCCTCTTAACCAGTAATAAAATAAATATCCAACCAACTCCAAAATAGCAATTTCTTTCACAATTCTCCATCCGAGATGAGAAATGACAGGCTGTGACTCTGAGCTATGTACCATGCGAAGAAGGAGAACCTCAAAGCCTCTTAACGCCAGAGAGCAAGGCTGGAGTCTGCAAGGAGAGCCATGAAATAGTTAATGTGTTTAGCGCCGGGAGGAATGCTTTATGAATTTGTTATCGGAATCGGAGCCCGCAGTCACCAGCCACTTCATACAACACAATTATTGCTGGTCCTCCGCCGACTGATCTCAGCGTTTGTGACACGGAGACTTGACAACCGTCAGGAGAAGTCAAAGAATATTCTTTAGACCTTGAAAAAGTCACAGCCGTATTTCTGCCGCATACATAGGCATCAACCCCTCCTTTATGCTCACTTATAATCCAATGTGTTGAAAACCGAAACATGGTGCTGGAATA
Source organism: Leptodactylus fuscus (assembly GCF_031893055.1). Lineage (NCBI taxonomy): Eukaryota > Metazoa > Chordata > Amphibia > Anura > Leptodactylidae > Leptodactylus > Leptodactylus fuscus. Next base: position 76,902,623 of record NC_134273.1, on the reverse strand, counting down.
TTTTAGGATAATTCGTTGTGACCCTGCATGTCCTTGGAATGTGGACGAGTACCCCTGCCCGGGATCTTGTAGGAACCCCAAGGATCAGATGTGGATGACAAATCCATAAAACTTAATTTTGTAAATTTTATGTACACTTTTTCACCCCATCAAATTTTTAAAGGGCACCTCTCATAGTAAACATGTAGGCCCCATGTTATAGAGCAAGAGGAGCTGAACAGATTGATATATAGCTTTGTTGGAAAAGATTCAGTATACCATGTATTATATTCATGTAAACCTCTGCTTATTCCAAACTTAGGAGTTCAGTAGGCGGTCCTAAGCAGTAATAGACAACTATCACTATATATGTCTACAGTATGCTCCCTCTAGTGGTGACAACAGGCAAGCAGAATTACTATAATTTCCCATTTGCTTTCCTATAGGCGCAAAGAGGGAAATTTATCATTAAGGGAATTTTTAAATTCTGTTTTTCTGGAGTTTGCGTTGGCATAATTTGCGCCAAATTTATGAAATGTCGCACAATGTTTATGTAGGATGCATCTATAAGTCTGATATATCTGTCCTGAAATGTGACTCCACTTTTTACATCAACCACTAAGTGAATTGAGGTTGGGACAATTTTTGCAACTTTTTGTAAAGTTGCGGTTGATAAATCTGGAGTACACGATCACTAGACGTGTAATTGGCTGGATTTCACCTTGCAAGGAGAGCAACGGACATGAAACAGTCGCAGTGCGTTTCCACTGCGGTCTTTTCCGCAGCGCTTTTTTGGTACCTAAGGCTGAATCCCCCACGTTGCAAAACCTCAACGTTTTTAACAGTACCTGCAAAGTGGATGGGATTCTGGCTAATCCCATCCACACAACGCTGAAAAATGTCTGCAGCGGAACAACTGCGTTTTCAAAATCGTCCACGTTTTAGAAAATTGCAACGTGTCAATTATACGTATAGAAACATGTCGTCTTCCATCTAAGTATAATAGACTTAGAAATTCTGCAGGGGAAAACTGCAAAAATGCAATGAAATTTTTTTTTTGTAGCATTTTTTTGCTGCGTTTCGCTACGTGGGGTCTTAGCTTTCAAGATGAAGAGAAAAAGTTCCGTCTGAGAATTTTTGTTCCCGTCCTTTGCCAACACATGGAAAAAAATATATCCAGAGATCAATAGTTATTTTTAACAGCAGAAACGTAATTAGTAGTCTTCGGTCCTCCTAATGGCTCTGCTGATTTGACTCCCAAGCTAAGCGGCTCCATCATTGCAGGATAATTGAGTGATAATTGCACATCTCTGTGTGGTTAAAACAATGCACCTGCTGGGAAGTATAACACGCCAGAAAGCAGGAAACTGCTGCAAATTGTCTGACTGTGTCTTTCAGGACACGTTTAGCAAAATGAAATGCCAACAAACAGAACTAACCTGTGGATGGAGAGCGGCTTTCAGACGATTAGTCGGTCATTGTTAGCGTGGCTATTCCATAGTCAACTTATCACAGGCTGCGCAATAATTTTATTCTCCATATTACATTTTTTGTGAGATTTTTTTTAATGAACTATATAGGGGTTGATTATTGCGGTTTGTGTGCAAGAAAACTGGATTAGAAAAAAAACTAAATCACAATTTTTTTGCATAAATTAGAATTTTCATGCAAAAAATGACAACAGTTCTTTAAGTTTAGCTTGGTGCGGGGCCTGGTGGTGGTGGTGGTGGTGGGGGGCTTCTGTCCTGTCCATGTTATGATCATTTATGCTAGGTTTCTACTGTAAGTAATGCCAGAAATCAAGAGCTGATGTAAATTTTTGTTTAGGTACATGGCTTTCACACTACCTTTGTTAATGTTCATTGCTGTCTTCCATCATAGGATGACAGTCACGGACATTAACTAGAGTCTGTATCTGTCTAGCTCACACACAGAAGTCTATGGGGAGGAGAGGGGCCACATGGTGGCTCAGTGGTTAGCACTGCAGCCTTGCAGCGCTAGAGTCCTGGTGTTCAAATCCCACCAAGGGCAAAAAACCATCTGCAAGGAGTTTGTATGTTCTCCCCGTGTTCGCATGGATTTCTATCCCATATTCCAAAGACATACTGATAGGGAAAAAAAAAAAATACATTGTGAGCTCTATGTGGGGCTCACAATCTACATTTCAAAAAAAAAAAAAAAAAAAGAGAAGTCTATGGGGAGGAGAAGGCTTTATATTGATAAATTGTTTCATTCTGTGCAGTAGTAGAGGCTTATCTTGAGACATAGTGTTAGAAGAGCTCCCTCATAGTGTGGTAGCCTCCTCCTCCTCTCCATAGACCTCTATGTAAAAAAGTAACTCAGTGGCGAAGGAAACAGATTTCCTTAATAAGATATATTACAAAGTCTCTTATATTAAATCGTACTGTTCATTTAAGAAAGACTGAAGTATAATTAGAGGTACACTTTAAGTGTTATGCTCAAGAGTGTTGTCCCATTGACTATGGATCTGGCAACCTTTCCAGACCACTGGTTGGCATTATTTTCACAGATCTACATATTTCATCATCCTCTACATTGTAGACATATTTCATTACCTCCACATTTCATCTCTTCATCGCTCATTTCGGCACCCACGCATTTCAACCCTTCATTACCCCTTTCATTACCCACACATTTCATCCCTTCATCACCCATTTCGTCACCCACACATTTCATCCCTTCATCACCCATTTCGTCACCCACACATTTCATCCCTTCATCACCCCTTTCGTCTCCCACACATTTCATCCCTTCATCACCCATTTCGTCACTCACACCTTTCATCCATTCTTCGCCCCTTCTTACCAAACAGTTCAGCTAAAGAGAATTCATTAGGAATCGTGAAAGACTCCCTCATATATAATTACAACTGGGAACTCCAGTTTTTCGGGGGTCCCACTTTAACCGCATGGCATATAAAAATATCTGTATCAAGTGGCGTCCTCAAGTGGTTAATGGCTCCGAATGTCTTCGGTATAAAATTACTGGGAGAGAACTTTAATTGCAATCCAGATCTGATTTCCAAGATTCCTTTGAAGTAGGCAATAAATATTTGTTATCAGATGGGGCTTATCATTCTCTTTTTATGTAGCTACATGCCTTATGCTAATTTCATTAATTATCATCCTGAGTGTGTAATTAAGTGACATGGCAAAACTCCTGCTGTCAGAAGATATACAGTACTGAGCTGCAAAGTGCCAATGCTTCCTCCTCGAGAAGAGCTGATGGATTCTTATTCCGCTCAACCACTCACCACTGCATGGAGTAGTGGTCTTCTAGAAGGTGGTCCAGCAAGAGAGGGGCCAAGTCACAAACCATCAAATGCCCTATATATCTATAGGATGGAGCAGGGAGATGGCACTGGTATAGTTGTATGCGGCAACAGTAATACCAGCATTGTCTATTTCAGACTGGCACAGTTCTTGAGGCAAGGCGGCAATATGTCTGATGCAGGTTCACTCCCCTGCATACGGACCCCATAGACTATAATGGGATCCGTATGGGTCATATGGAGAGAAAAGTACTTCAAACACTACTTTTCTCTCCTCATGACTTGTGTGGACATTGCGCGGAAAACACACGGACCCCAGTATCATCTATGGGGTCCGTGTGCTTTGATAAGCTCACCGCTTGTCAATGCGTTTGGTATTCTGTTCGGTGGGTCCACCAGCGGACTCCCCAAATGGAGTACTGAATGCAGATGTGAATTGGGCCTAATTAGGGTTGAGCCCATCTTGAGATTTCAGAATCGTTTTCAAAATCCGATTTTCGATCATTTTCCAGCCGATCGTGAAATTTACTTGATAGCCGATCGGAATTCAATCTTTTCCGATCTCGATCGCTCAACCCCAGGCCTAATGCATTGGTAGAGAGACATAAGGGTGGTGTCGTACGTAACATTTGGAAGAAAATGGTCCCCTATATTGTTTCTGCGCGGGGAGCCTCTACTGTCTGCCACTGCTGGGAGTTGTAGTCACTCAACTGCTGGAGAAATCCCAGACTGCTACTCTAAAGTTTGCCTTAAACGGAGTTTGTTATGAGAACCCAGCCTTGCAGGTTGGTTACGGTCACCTGAATCATATGGTGTTTCCACTTGGTGCCCTCATTGCTGAAACACACTGTTTTTGTGAATATTCAAATGAGCACCAAAGGTATTGTCATTGCTCATTTGCATATTGACAAAAACGGTGATATCTCAGCAATGGAGCCGCCATTGGACAAGCGTGACACACCATCTGACCCTAAGCTACGTATCTGCGGCCTGGGTTGATATGATGGGTTCTAATGGCAGACTCCTTTTAAGTTTCTCACCATTTTTTTTATGGGAGCCCCAAGGTTTTTAAAGTCAGCCCGCCATGTTTTCTCATATATGTTCTGCTGATCCTTGAGTCTACTGTTATGTGCTCCTCCTAGCGGTATCTAACATCTCTGCCCTTTCTTGGTCTCTTCTTCTAGTCCATTGTGGCCACTTTCTACATGAGCGGTCATCCAGCTTCCTATAGTCCATTTACTTCCACTCCTATCAATTTCCCTATTGTTTCAGCCTCCAGCATATTCTTTGCGACATCTTCCGCCCTGCCCCCTTCTTAGAGATCACATTCACCTGAAACTCTGTACAGCTAATTGATGTCCTCATGTCCTACACGGGGATATACTAGATAATTCATGTAGCAGCCGCCAGGAAACACAAGTTACACCCAACGTGCTACCGCTCTACATATTCATTCTTAAGACAATACTATTTATTGTGTTTCTATGGCTATTAGTCTGTGCATGGATGGAAATCTGCAAAAATGATCATTGTCTTATAGGAACGATTGGAACATGGGACATGGCGGGATCAGAGTCTAATACAAAATCTGTAACAGACCTCACCTAGAGCGGGCCATTTATGATACCGGTGTCTCTAAGTGTGGCGGAGGGAATGTTAGGCCTCTTATGGACTATAAAAGACTGCAATCCCTGCACCTGTGTAGATACACGCCTATGACATGTGTAAGTTTCTCTCTCTTGTCCTAAAAATCTATTTCGGGTACGGTTCCAGACAAGTTAATATGACGTTGGTGTGCCCCAAACATCTGCCCCATGCCATTGCTGAGTCCCAACAACATGCACCACATTAAGGCCCCGTTCCAATGTGGCGCGTATGGTGGATTTTGGTCCTGATTCTGACGCGGGAAGCCACATCAGAATATGGCCAAAATCTGCCTGCCGCAACTTCCAACAGTTGCGGCGCTCCAGTCTGGAGTAGGCCCAAATGAATGCTGCCGAGAGATGGACGCCGCGGCTGAATGAGCTGTGGAATCCGCCTGAAGAAAGGGCAGTTCGCTTCTTTTTTACGTGAGCGGCATATTGCTGGTGGTCTACATAGACCACTATTGTGAGGGGGTGGATTATGACATAGATTCCGCACCAAAATCTGCCCCCTCTTACCCCGTGTGAATGGGGCCTAACACTATATCCTAATCATGTGCCCCATGTCAACACTGCATCCCAATCATGTGCCCCATGTCAATGCGGAGTCCCAATTATGTGCCCTATGTCAATACTGCATCCAAATAACAAGCCCTATGTCAATGATGAGTCCCAAACACTAGCCCCCTGTCAACGCTGAGTCCCAATCACATGCCCCATGTCAACGCTAAGTCCCGATCACATGCCCCATGACAACGCTAAGTCCCAATCACATGCCCCATGTCAATTCTGAGTCCCAATCACATGCCCCATGTCAACGCAGAGTCCCAATCACATGCCCCCTGATAACGCTGAGTCCAATCACATGCCCCCTGACAACGCTGAGTCCCAATCACATGCCCCACATCAATGCTGAGCCCCTTCTGGCCGCAAGAGAACCAAAGATTCTCATGAAGCAGCATTAGGTGATACATGGGAGCCCGGGAGGTTAGGTAAGATGAGTATGACTGTTTATTATGTTTCTGCACCTCCCCTGGGCCTCCAATAGATATAATTTGGGGTCTCACGAGAATATAATGATTTATAGGTGGCAAACTCCAAAAATCTCAGGGTTTGGCAAAACTCAGACTGAAAAAGAATGGCTGCTTTCCCATAGGAAGCAATCACAGCCGTCCATAGGTCTGGTATAGTAGCTCACCTCTCTACATGTGGAGCTGGATGTGACTCAGCATTGACCCTGGTGGTGTTTTTGGATAAGAGAGCAGCCATGTTTGGCTAATGTTGGCCAATCCCTTTCCATATGACCTTATAGGCAGGACATTAGAGAGACGAGCGACCACTAATGTGACTGCCATTATTTCTGCACCGTGTCTACTCACACACAGACCTGCCAGCATTCAGGCCATTACAGTTTCTTCTCTCTGTATAGATGGAATTGTTCCTGTCACATTTATTTATGCGAAAATGGAAAAGCCTTTGAGAAAAAATGCATTAATAGGGCATTCACATGGAGAGATGTGACAGGCGGAGTACAGATGCCGGGTGTAGCGTGATAGCAAACAGAATCACCTCAATGTCTGAACTCTGACTGATCACAACACTGCCTGTTACCTAATTACTGATGGGAAGGACGTCACATTGGATTAGTAAATGGAGGCAAAGAGGACAGCGGATCCCAGCCTGCCGCAGCTGAGACTGGACCTCCAACTATATGGTGAGGCTTACTGGAGAAAGATATGGCTGTGTCCGTTCTATCTATCTATCTATCTATCTATCTATCTATCTATCTATCTATCTATCTATCTATCATCTATCCATCCATCCATATATCATCTATCCATCCATCCATCTATCTATCTACTAAACGCTGCCGTTTCTCTAACCAGCTGATCTCTGGGAATCCAAAGAATCGGTCGTTGATAGGTAAATCCTGGAAATCAATTGTCTCAGCACATGTTCAACCGGAGCACCACTATACAGTTACATCCCACAGTTATAAAGTGAGGGGAAAATAGGAGTTTTGAGGTCCCCGTTCTCATGATTTTGGGGGTTCCAAGGTATCACCTTAGTAGACAGTCCAGTCATATTAATGTGACCGCCTCCTACTTTTGATGTCAACGTTAAATAACCAATGGCAGAAGGCACGTGTCATCAGCCATCTGGGTGCACTCATCATTGTGGAAGGCACGATGGATCAACACAAGTATGCATCTATCCTTGCGGACCATGTTCACCCCTACATGCGAAATGTATTTCCTCTGGATGATGGCGTCTACCAGCAGGACAATGCGACGTTCCATAAATCTCACAGTGTACGTACGTGGTTCGAGGAGCACCAGGATGAGTTTACCGCACTCCCTTGGCCAGCAAATTTCCTGGACTTGAACCCAATCGAGAATCTGTAGGACCACCTCGATCGGGTTGTTCGTGCCATGGATGCTCAACCACGTAACCTAGCACAACTGGCCACGGCACTGGAGTCGGCATGGCTCAACATCCCAGTGACATCATCACAACATCCCCTCTCTTCCTGCACGTCTCGCTCTGCCAAAGGTGATTATTCTGGATTTTGACAGGTGATCACATTAATGTGACTGGACTGTGTAATTCCATTACTGGTTGTTTCCATATAATCAAGGAGACAATAAACTCATACCAAAGGCTCCATTTTTGGGTCAACCAGAATCTCCTAACCTAGTAGGCCAACTGTTACCAACACATGTACCACTCCAAAAGGCAGCAATCTGGTGGCCTCCTTGCAGGCAAAGTGAATACTAGACATTGGCCCAATGTCAATCCAGTTCGGCAGCACAGTAGGTCCACCTTCACTTGTTCTTTCATAGAGTACACACAGAGATACCGTTCTATTAGTGATGTATATACAGTAGAAAGTGGATGGACCCATGGCAAAGATCAAAAGGTGGGCTTCTTTATGGTGGTAGGTTTTGATCACCACAAAGGGGTGTTTGATCGTTTAGACCAAGTCCCCAACACAACAGTTCTATCGAAGAAGGTAACCTACTCAGGTTCGTGGCCAAAATGATGGGACCAGCCAAGGTTGGGCTTCCTCTGAGCATGTTCCTAACGTACAACCTTGCATATATCCTAAATTCTTCTGCCAATCATTGTCCTCTTGGGTTATCATCACCAAACCATACCGTAGGATTGGAATCAAGTATTTCCACGTTCTCCGTTTTAATGCAGATTGTGCTTCCTTGTACATACGGCCACTTCTAAAACACTCAATGGGCACCGCAAATATTCTACAGATCAAGAGCAAGTTTTTTTTTTTCCCCAGTACACAATACTGCCTGCCAGTGCCAGAGCCATATGTTTCCAAGGTGATAAGCTTTTCATTTTTATTTTTTTTGCAAAAGACTTCTGAAATAGAGCATACATAGATTAATCCTCCCTGGAGAAGTCGCTTCTTTGAGTAATTTCCGTAGGTTTAAATGAAATAATTAGTCTGGAGATATTTTCAGTGTTTTTTCTTCTTGCTCTGTTCGGATCAAACCCAGGACAGAACAAGAGAGATGTGAGGATTTACTGTATAGGACTCGTCATCGTTCATAGAGGGACAGAAAAACAGATGAATCGCTAAAGACCAGAGCTCGGAGCCAAAGACGGAGCTTCGGGAAGCGTCTTCTATCAAGGACGGTGCGTGTGTCTAGAAATCCATGCACACATGACTGCTTATGCTTGGTGCCAGGGCGCCTAGTATTATCTGCTATGGAAGAGTGAAGGAGTTGTGTTATACTATAGCAGTCCAATGGAACACCAAAAGTGGTTTGAGCTTCACCATGGGACGATTTATGGTCTTTTGAAGCTGAGAGCATCGGGGTTAAACCTAATGATCTAGAAGGTAAGGCTGGTGATAGGTCGTAGATAAATACTGGCTAAATACGCCTGACGATTTCAGAGAAACTAGTCAACCATATAATGTGTTTGGAGGACTCTTGACCAGGGGCGTAACTACCATAGAGGCAGAGGAGGCGGCTGCCACAGGGCTCGGGCCATTAGCTGCGTTTTTTGTTTTAATAGGCCCATTACGGGCTGGGCCGGGATTGGTAAGTGACACCGCGGGCCCCACAAATACTATCACTATACTCGGGGGTCTTTGCAGACCACCGAGTATAATGATCGGCGGACCGGGAGAGGTAAGGGAACGTAACAAACAGTGTTACTTACCTCTCCACGATCCTGCCAGGCCTCCTTCCTGACGTCATTTCTGACGTCTCTGACGTCACATGAACCCGGCCTGCGTCCCGGGTCATGTGACGTCTGACGTCATTTCAGAAGGACAGCAGCAGAGAAGACAGTGTAGGAGCCGGGGACAGGTAAGAAACAGTAATTTTTTATGTTTTTATTCCCCTGGGTCTCCGATTATTATACTCTGATCTGAAAAGATATATAGATCTGAAAAGATATATAGAGTATAATCATTTTTATGGGTGTCCACTATGGGACATAATACACTAGACACTATGGGGGATAATACTGTGTGCAGGGGCAACTATGGGGTATAATACTGTGTGCAGGGGACACTATTGGGGATGATACTGTGTGCAGGGGACACTATTGGGCATAATACTGTGTGCAGGGGCCACTATTGGGCATAATACTGTGTGCAGGGGCCACTAAGGGACATAATACTGTGTGCAGGGGCCAGTAAGGGACATAATACTGTGTGCAGGGGCCACTAAGGGACATAATACTGTGTGCAGGGGCCACTATGGGGTATAATACTGCGTGCAGGGGCCACTAAGGGACATAATACTGTGTGCAGGGGCCACTATGGGGGATAATACTGTGTGCAGGGGCCACTAAGGGACATAATACTGTGTGCAGGGGCCACTATGGGGTATAATACTGTGTGCAGGGGCCACTAAGGGACATAATACTGTGTGCAGGGGCCACTAAGGGACATAATACTGTGTGCAGGGGCCACTAAGGGACTTAATACTGTGTGCAGGGGCCACTAAGGGACATAATACTGTGTGCAGGGGCCACTAAGGGACATAATACTGTGTGCAGGGGACACTAAGGGACATAATACTGTGTGCAGGGGCCACTAAGGGACATAATACTGTGTGCAGGGGCCACTAAGGGACATAATACTGTGTGCAGGGGACACTAAGGGACATAATACTGTGTGCAGGGGCCACTAAGGGACATAATACTGTGTGCAGGGGACACTAAGGGACATAATAGAGTGCGGACGTTGGTGGGGGGGGGGGCCATGTCAGAAGTTCACCACGGGGCCCCACCATTCCTAGTTACGCCACTGCTCTTGACTTTACCCCGACAGCAGACGTGGTGAATAAAAATGGTCGAGAAGTTGAATTTCAACATAACCAGTCCTTTGGTTCTTGGGGAGATACCAGTATCAGGCTAGCTTTCCTTGGAACTTCATGGGGCCCACAATCTAACAACCCCCGGGGGAATAGACCAGAGTACCCTTCAATTCTTGTCTCCTGCCAGACCATTATTGTGTTGTAGCCGTTGCCTATTGGAGGATTCCGGTAATCTGGTGGGCCAGCCCAAAATGGAGACTATTGCAAACGATGACTACGGAAATCTTGAGATGGCTTACTACACTTTTCCTATGGAAAACGCATGAGTTTTCCGCTAATATAATGTTTGGCTGACAACTACTGAACGTATACCGCCAACATATGTGAATGAGATGAAAGTAGTCCAAAATGTTAGCCAACTGGGAACAGTATGGTGCAAAATCGATCATTTTTGCTGCTATGTGTCCCCCTTAGTACTGTTGGAAACCAGCTCTGACCAAAATCAGTCTTCCTCCCCCTCTTGAATCTGAGACTATAGGCTTTTCTTACATCCCATGCGGAGTCTTGTCAGCTATACCGCCATACTGCTGCAGTGACAAGCATGGTAGGGAGCTATTTCTATTGGCAGAGGATCACTATGCAGAGACCTGGCTGTGGGGAGAGTGACTGAGCATGTCTGTCCACCAGCTCATTAGGTGGACGTGCACTTAAAGAGCTGTGCACCAGGTGGCGCCATAATATGTATGAAAAAATTGTAACTTTTAATCTGATCAGTCAACAGCAGGTAGGTGGCAAATATACACAATAAATATATTTGATGGTAGGACAACCCCTTTAATGGTACACTAATGGAAAGATTTGGTTATGTTCAATAAAAAAATTCACTTAAAAAAGTTTAACATCGCAATAATCATCAATATCCGCATCCTTCTCTCATTCACTCAAATGGTGTAACATATAATTACGAAGGTGTTAATATTTGCACTTATGGTATCACACTTCAGAATAGAGCAACGTGCAAGAGATAGAAATCCCACTGAGTCATCGCCATTCGCCACATACGTGATAGAAAAATCTGACAAATGTCACAAAACTGCAGATTTTCGGTCTGACAAAATTATCCAAGAAAAACATGAAAACAAAGAATAGGGAATTTTTGAAAATGCAATGACTAAATAAATACAAAGGTTTAAAGATTTGCAGATCCGTGGGGGTCTGAAATCCGAGACACCGTGGATAAGGTGTTGGAAGCGGCGGTGGTGCTACGAGTGGAGCTTCCGCTTGACTGGCAATATAACGTCATGTTCATAGGTCACATGGCCTGATATATGGAACTACTACAAATGCATCTGGCTGAGAACGCTTAGGCATCATGTAAACATGTGCATGCGTTGGGCCCACGGTAAAATGGCGCGGACAGAACATGGATGATATCTGTTTGCCGCAAGAGCCCGCACAGATCCATCCAGGCATAAGACCTGTTCTGAGTTTGCTAGGGTTCACGGCCTCATACACAGACCCCCTGATATTACATAGGTGTTACGATAAATTGGGTCAGTATGCTAGCCGTGAAAAACATAAGTAGCACACTGACAATGCACGTGTTCGTAGGCACAGAGTCTTAGGCCCCCGTGAACACGACCAAGTGTACTTCCGATGTGGGACTGAATGCACTTGGACAACATTTAGAGTGACATCCAGGTTTCATCCAAGTACATTCTGTGATTCCGTGGCTTCTGATTCATTCTATTCTGATTACACGGAACAGGATTGTAATGGAAAGGATTGGAAGCCCCATAGACATGAACGCAACATGGAATGCCCTCAGATGACACGCAGATGTCACTCCGGATTTCATACGTGTGCATTGTGGTGCAGACTCAGCCCTTAATAGCCGCTGGAGGTCCCACCAGTTAGGTTGTGCCGAAGTAACTGGCGGCTATCAGTTCATCGTACTGTGTCACTATCAGTCACTGAGAGGCTACTCTATGTCACAATCTACCCTGTCTGTACTGCACGACTGAAGATCGCATCACTCACTTTTCTAGGAATTGCTCTGAGCATGTGCTACAGTAACTCTTAAACAATCCACTACAGGTGGAGGAGATCTCTTTTGACAGTCCCCTATGTGCACAGGCTTTATGGCAGCCAATCTCTGTTTTTGCTAGGCACCACTTTTTCCTTGCCCTTCCAAAGAATTGCAGCACCGTATTGGTTGGTTACTCACTGCTCTACTCCCCAGCCTCACTCTTCCTCTGCTGAGCCGTGATGTGTGGATAGAGGAGAAGAGGGCAGGGGATAGAGTAGTGAGTAATGAACCAATACTCACCGCTCCCTTCCCATTAGCTTGTAAGCCTGAGGGGGATGCAGCTGACAAGTTGGAGAGAGGTAAAGCAGGAAGACTAAAGCTTCCTGCTCCACCATGGGACCGGGTCAGGGCATATTTTCTATCTGCGTCTGCGATCCAGTATTTTTAACAACCAGATTGGGAGAATCGTTAAGAACTATATTCATCCTATCTATACCTGTACAGCTCAGAAGTCTCTAGTTTATTGACACATGCTATAACCCTGTATACTGAATATACTATAACCCTTTCTGCTGCATTTGTTTTCACAGCCTCCATTGGGGTACAATGGGATGTCTGGCAGCCTGTGTATCATAAATCTCAGTGCAGAGGATTTATGATACATAGGCTTCCAGACACCAATGGTGATCAAGGTTTGGGCCCCCCTGGCTTGTGGTCTCCATTGTAAGCTTATAGCTATATCATTGTTAAGGAGTCCTCCCTACTTATGAGGAAAACAAGTTTCCCTTGTTTTTGGCCAGGAAAGACCGCCACCATACCAAAACTGAGAGAAGAGATGGCTGGGCATATGTTTCAATAACTCAGCTTGGATGGAAAGAGCTGTGAACACGTGTTGAAAAATCTCCTTGGGGTGGCATAAGGGGGTGCAGTGGGTGTAGCTGCACCCTTGCCCAGGACCCTGTCTATTCCCAATATAAAGAGACCATTACATATGTTATATTTCGGAGGGGTCTGGTAAAGGTTTTGCATTAAGGCCCGGCTTCTGGCTGACCCTCCCTAGACAGACAAGGCCCCCCACCCATTACACATTTGGATAGGCCATAGATACAAACAATGGAAACCGCCTTTACAATCTGTAGACACTTATTGCAATTTCTATTATTTCCTTTGTTTACAATTGGATTAAACAAATAGATTTTTTTAAAAACAATTCAAACAATTTAGGATTTACAAAATCCTAATACGGTCAATGCACATAAAACCACATAAAGCACAAATATCCCACAGCCCCCGATACACCAGAATGCAGAACCCAAACACAAACATCACACTAGAACTCATATTAATTTCACGTTAGAAAACAATTGGAACATTTGCACAATTTTTACATGCAGCCCCCTAGATATCGAGCGCGCTCCTCGCTAAGAAAGTCTGATTAATCCCATATGACGTGCTCTGAACTTTCCGTTCAGCTGCGTTCTGCGGGACTTGAGCCCTACTGGCAATGCAAGTCATGTGACCTGCAAATATCACCGCTGATAAGGATCAGAAAAATAAACAGTGACATTGTTCAGCCAGCCAATTACATCTCGTCTTCATCGTTCTGCCGTAATAGACACAACACCAAATCATAATTATAAGGGAGGCGAATCAAGCCGGAACCCAAAATCCTCAGGTCCAATGACACCTAGATCTAGAATTAGAGGAAGAAAGTAACACAGGTAGAGGATTCTACAGCAAGTCTTAAAGGGGAAGACTATCTATTTATCTATCTATCTATCTATCTATCTATCTATCTATCTATCTATCTATCATCTATCTATCTATCTGTCTGTCTATTATCTATCTATCTATCTATCTGTCTATTATCTATCTATCTATCTATCTATCTATCTGTCTATTATCTATCTATCATCTATCTATCTATCTGTCTGTCTATTATCTATCTATCTATCTATCTATCTATCTGTCTATTATCTATCTATCTATCTATCTATCTGTCCATCCGTCGTCTATATATCCATCTCCTATTATCTATCTATCTATCTATCATCTATCTATCTATCTATCTATCTATCTATCTATCCATCCGTCGTCTATATATCCATCTCCTATTATCTATCTATCTATCTATCTATCTATCTATCTATCATCTATCTATCTATCTATCTATCTCCTATCTATCTATCTATCTATCTATCTATCTATCTATCTATCTGTCTATTATCTATCTATCTATCTATCATCTATCTATCTATCTATCTGTCTATTATCTATCTATCTATCTATCTGTCTGTTTATTATCTATCTATCTATCTATCTATCTGTCCATCCGTCGTCTATATATCCATCTCCTATTATCTATCTATCTATCTATCTATCTATCTATCTATCTATCTATCATCTATCTATCTATCTATCTATCTATCTATCTATCTATCTATCTATCCATCCGTCGTCTATATATCCATCTCCTATCTATCTATCTATCTATCTATCTATCTATCTATCTATCTATCTATCTATCTGTCTATCCATCTATCCATCCGTCGTCTATATATCCATCTCCTATCATCTATCCATCCATCCACACGTCTATCCCTTCGTCTTGTTACATTCTTTTGTTTTGTAGCAGGAATTATTCTGACAGGTTGTACGCTAAGGGACGAATGATTTCATTGAGCTAGTTACCAAGCCATCCCTAAATATACACAGGTTATGTAAGAAAACATTTACACCACTCGTCTCCTGGACTGGGTGGATTTAGGGAAGGAGAGGTCTCAGCTGCTGCACAAACTCTTAGCTCATAAGGCAGCCCCTAAATTCATAGATAGGACGTCAGTAAAAGGAGAGGTAATAGATGGCAACACGGTAATATTTTTAATGCCGCAGCTAGATTTATCTAGATATTTAATAGTTAAGAATACACAGTTGTGCTTCTATGTATTTACAACAGGGGGGGGATTGGATTTTTAACCATTTCATGGGTGTACTATGATGACCATGGTATCTCAATGAGTTACCAAACTATCTATCTATCTATCTATCTATCTCCTATCTATCTATCTATCTATCTATCTATCTATCTATCTCCTATCTATCTATCTATCTATCTATTATCTATCTATCTATCTATCTATCTGTGTCTATCTATCATGTCAGGATTGAGATATTTTGGTGTTCGCCAAGCGTGAAGTATTGAAACATCCTAACAAGGACATCTCGTAGACATATACAATCTATACCGCCGAGACAGATGTCACTTAATGCATAGGCATTATATAGATATGTCTGCAAAACAGGTGTTCGAAAATACTCCCCCCCCCCCAACCACACTCTAGTAGAGATAGGGCAGGAGGGGGGGGTCCATAAATGAATAAAAGGGGGGATAACTCACCCATTCCAAGATGCGAAGAAAAGCCAAGGGCTCTTTCACTATCCGAAAAGACCCCGATGTTGTAATCTTGGGAGGGAAATAAAGAATATCTTTACCACAATTGTATCACACAATGGAATGAGCCCGCCAGTCGCCCCTCGGAGGTCTTACCTGGTTTAAGATGTCCATCCTGTGTCTTCTGCGGCCAAATAAGTTGAATATTTTCTGGAATAAAGCCTTATACTCGCTTCAACAATATACACGGGAAGGCAGCGCTCATCGCACACTTTTATTCTAACATAGCCAGCGACACAGTGAGAGTGAGCAGGGAAAGTGAGCCGTCCCTCTGGGTCCTAAAGACAGCCATGTATCAAGCACATTACATTGCATGCTGCATGCCTATTACTGAAGAAAGCAGATTCCTAGCCCTGCCGTCACATGGGGGCCAATCGGACTCATATATTGCTTTTTAGGTGTCCCCAAAGCTCGCAGTTTTCCATTGATCCCCCCTTTATTTTGTAGCGGTGACTTATTGATTCTGAGCATTATCATAAAAGTTTTTGTCGTATCGTCTATGGGATCTTCTTAGAACCTTGACAATTGGAGAAAGCAGAAGTGATCTTATTTCAATAGCAAAGACGACTCTGCCGTATGGAGAAGATAATTTCGATTTAGAATTATCCCCTCCCTCATTTCATATGAACTTAAAGGGGTTGTCCAGGACCTGAAATTCATTAATATACAAGATAGATCCTCGGCATCAGATATGGCGTTCAACACCGGAGCCCTGTCCTGATCAGCTGCACTAGGTATACAGCCCAAGGCAGCTATGTTCCTATTTAAAGGGATCCTATCATTAAAACTCAATTTTTTCTCACTAACACGTCGGACTAGCATTAAGAAAGGCTATTCTTCTCCTACCTTTAGATGTCTTCTCGTGCCGCCGTTCGGCATAAATCCCGTTGGCTTCAAACTTCTAGGCCTCGGGCCTAGGGCAAAGCCAACTGCACATGCCCGCCGGCCATAAGAAAATGTCCGCTTACAATACTGTAAGACGCGGGAAGAGGACATTCCTGAAGAAGATGGAGAGTTCTCTCGCAGCATTGGGGATGCCTCCAGTGCTGTTTGAGCGCTGGGGACCGCCCCCAGTGCTGCGAGTGAACTCATTTGCTTACCGACAAAAACTGGGATTTATAATGAACAGCAGCGTGGAGAAGACAACAAAACGTAGGAGAAGAATAGCCTTTCTTAAGGTTATTCCGACGTGTTAGTGAGAAAAAATTGAGTTTTAATGATAGGATCCCTTTAAGTGAATAGGAGCGGGGCTGCAGTTCCAGGCACCACCACTATAACATATGAAGTTGGTTGTTGTATACAGTGTACAGAGCTCCATACACTATAGTGGTGGTGCCTGGAACTGCAACCCCGCTCCCATTCACTTAAATAGGAACAGAGCTGCTTCCAGCTGTATACCTAGTATATAGCTTCCTATGGCCGAAACAGTGATTGGGACGGGGTCTGGGTGTCCTGTGGATAGGATAACTACCCTTAGGAACCGGACAAACCCTTTAAAGGGAATCTGTTACCAAAGCGAAAAAAAACATTCATGATTATTTTTTAGAATGACCTCCTTCACTCACTAGATACAAACTTAAAGGGAGTCTATCAACCCCGCACCAAGCACATTCATTGAATAGTATATTACACTGATAAACCTCATACTTTTGTTATGTATGTCTCTTGAGTTGATTTGGAGAAAACATCTTTGCAGTCTTATGCAAATGAGGCGGTTGGTGCTCTGGGGGCGGGCCTTCAGCTCCCTGGTGCCCCCTACGATCTACTGTTTGCACAACCCCATGGAAAATCAGTTGACCTTCCCCATCATCAAATATATTGGCAATTGTTGGATGGGTATAAATGGAACTTTACCATACATTGTCTTTTAAGTGTCCCAAAAATCTTACAGCTTTCCAGTGACCCCCAAGGATTTTACTTGTAGCCAGGACTCATTCATTCTATCACCCTGAGTTACATTATTGCAAAGATTTGCCAATTTCTCATAAATTTTGTCCAAACTTCTCACAAGCAATCAGTTCTAATTAATAAGTGCTCAGTTTCCCTGCAGTGCCTCCACAGGTGAAATGCAGTATTACACAGTTTTAATTTAAATAAATGGGTTGTCTAAGAAATGTTGGGCTGCTGGGTCCTCCAGGGTGAAAGACATATGTCATGAAACATTTGTATACTCCATCCATATCTATTATGCCCCATAGTGGCCCTGCATGCAGTATTATGCCCAGTGGCGTAACTAGGAATGGCGGGGCCCCGTGGCAAACTTTTGACATGCCCCCCCCCCACCGACGACCTCGACTGACCCCCTCCTCTGCATTCCTGCGTGCTCTATTATGTCCCTTAGTGGACCTGCACACAGTATTATCCCCCATAGTGGCCCCTGCAACAGTATTATCCCCAGGGGTGAACCATGGCTTTCTGCTGTCTGAAGCAGACGTCAGAAAGCCGCCCCCCCCCTCCCCTGAGGAGGGGGCGGAGCGGAAGGGGGCGGGGTCGAGCGGAGGGGTTGGGGCCGAGCGGAGCTTTAGCAGGCAGAGAGCAGGCAGGGAGATGACCTGCTCTCTGCCTGAGCGTGAGGGGCGACCGCAGGAGCAGCGCTGCTCCAGCGGCCTCCCCAATCCACCGCTCAGTGACATTGACCCTAAGCCAGTCCAGGACAGCTTGTCCTGGACTGGCTTAGGTCAGCAAAAATGCCGCCCTCCCCGTGGCCCTGGCATAGCGCCGCCTGAAGCGGTCGCTTCAGGTCGCCTCATTGGAGGTGTGGCACTGATTATCCCCCATAGTGGCCCCTGCACACAGTATTATCCCCCATAGTGGCCCCTGCACACAGTATTATGTCCCATAGTGGCCCCTGCACACAGTATTATCTCCAATAGTGTCCCCTGCACACAGTATTATGTCCCTTAGTGTCCCCTGCACACAGTATTATGGCCCTTAGTGGCCCCTGCACACAGTATTATGCTCTATAGTGTCCCCTACACACAGTATTATGCCCAATAGTGGCCCCTCCACACAGTATTATGTCCCATAGTGGCCCCTGCACACAGTATTATGCCCCATAGTGGCCCCTGCACACAGTATTATGCCCCATAGTGGCCCCTGCACACAGTATTATGCCCCATAGTGGCCCCTGCACACAGTATTATGCCCCATAGTGGCCCCTGCACACACCCATGAACAATTATTATACTCTGGGATCTTTTCAGACCCCAGAGTATAATGATCAGAGACCTAGGGGAGGATACAAACATAAAAAACACTGTTACTTACCTCTCCTGGGCTACACCGCATTCCCAACTACTTTCGGCCATCATCCATGTTGGACCAGAGGTCATGTGAACCAGGCCAGTGTCCCGCGGCCTCACTTACTGATCCCTGCTCCTGATAACAGCTGTCTCTGCTTCTTTAGAAGGGGAAGTGCTGGCGGCCATGAACAGGAGGCGGGAATCGGTAAGTAAATAGGGCCTGTCACCTACCGGGGTTACTCCAGCAGGTAATGGCCTATTAAAAAAAGTAGAAACACTAGGGGCCCCTAATGTCCCGGGCCCTGTGGCAGCCACTACTCCTGCTACCCTGGTCTAGCTGCAGTGGTGTAATGGTGGATTTGCCAAATTCAAGACTAGTCACAGGCTCTGGCTCATGATTTAGTCAGTAGTCACCAATCCCGCCACATAAATCCTGAGAGTGACCTAAAGTCGAAATCTATCCAGGACATGAACTACCCCCACCCTCCGCACCAGAAGATCCACCGAGCCAGCGCGGCGGAGGCTGAAGAATTTTGCAGCTGCAGAGATGGAGATCCGATGATAAAATCAGACGCTTGGATCTGAGCCAAATGTATTCATGTACAAATTTCACAACAGAAATATTCGGTGTAGTGATTGTCCCTGTCATTACTTTGGGTGACTTTGCTGATATCATCCATTTATAAGATGGCAAAACTGGACGTAACCTATAGCAATCCCCATTCCCAGGTACAAGCAATGTCTCCAGGCACTCAGTTACCCCCAGGGCTTAGGCCTAGTTCACATTTGCGTTTGGCAAGTCGGTTCGAAATCAGCATCTGAAATCTTCAAAAACTAGTTTCAAACTGTCCAGATAAAAACCCATTGATTTCAATGGGTTTTAAAAGTAATCCGCATGTATCAGGCCCGGTTCTCATTGGCTTTCGGGTTTCCATTCAGGGAGTACAGTTACGGAAACCAATTATATTAACCAATTATATTCCTTCAATATTTGCCCTTTGGAGGAGGAGTCCTGGACGTGATGGTCCGGCCCCCGCAGAGCCCTGATCTCACCATCATCAAGTCTGTCTGGGATGACATGAAGAGACAGACGGATTGGAGCAAACCGATATCCACAGAAGATCTGGGCTTAGTTCTCCAAGATGGCGGGAACAACCTCCCTACTGAAAACTGCAAGTACTGAGAAAAACTGAAGGAATGACAAAGGGCAAAGGTCACACCAAATATTGATACATTTCTCCTTTGTTCATTTGTTTAATTTTCTTAATTCATAAAAAATAAACTATTAACCCTTCTATTTCTGAAAACATTGGCACAGTGGTGCAGCTTTCAATAGTTTCCACTTGATGTGCAGGATCACACATTTCTCCAAGAAACAGCACCCCGCCTGTTTCCAGGTTGTGCACGGTATTACAGGTCAGTTCCATTGAATTTAGCAGACCTGAGCCGAGATACCAGACCCAACTCTAGGACAGGTGGGTGCTGTTTCTGAAAGCAAGCGGCCATGTTGTTTTCCCCTTCAACTCCCATCCCAACTACACGGTGTAGTTTTTGCACACAATGATTAGGGCCTAATCCATAGGCAATTAGTTCATTGGCTCCGATGAGGGGACCCGGGCTGTAAGTGAAGTGCTCACGAATGACAACACATTTACTTCTTTGTCAACAGCGGTACAAGGACCTCGGCGGCATAAAGGGAAGACGTGAGCTCCTATAATTAAACTTTTTTGTGTGATAAGTATCCACTTTGTGCTGCCTGCAGGAATATGATAAAAGGTTGAGCATCTCTGAGATGTGGATTAGCAAAAGCTTTATATCCTAGCACTAGAACATGGAGTACGACGATTAAAGCTCCTGAATGTATCAGACAGATATGATCTTTTGAAGAACCGCAGAAAGGTCAAATTGTTTCTTTCATCGACTGTAATGTGTTTTTTGGCATTCATCGTCAACATAAAGCCCAATCAGAAATTCTGAGCGACGCCTTGGCTTGTGCTAATCCTCCCGCCGGGCCGCCTGCGCCTGATGCTGCAATCGTTGTCTGCAGAGAGAGTGGCCCCGAGCGGTGGGGCGATCCCCCTGGTGCATCGTCACATCAGGAACTTCATCTCCAGATAGGATCTGAAAGTGTTTACAACCTAAGACTTCACAAATCTCTACCCGGGACACAAAGTCATGGAGTTTAGTGGTCTGGTTGCAGCTCATCAGCCACCCTTGATATTTTTCTTGTTTTTTTCTTCCCCCCCCCCCACCAAAAATATCTTTATGACAGACCAGAATTCATATGATAAACTTTGACCGTCTACCTACCAATGTGTCCATCGTATCTTTCTGCAAATTTTTTGAAGGTCTCTGGTTTCTCACAATATTAATTTAATATGTTATCGTGACATCAATTCCTGGACAAGCTGCAATTCATGTGACTGCCACTGGGTGGCCACACATAGATGAATAAGCAGAGGATTGCAAAATCATGTTTTTCTAAAAGCTGATCATCATGGAGGATATGTCAGGCCAAGAGGAGAGGTGAAGAAGGACATATATGTAGGTCATGGTTGTGCAAGGTTGAGCAGGTTTTAAGTCTCTACTCACATGACATTTTTTGCATCTGTTGAATGTGAACACAGCCTTACTTGATTAATTCTCCTTGCACTATTGGCCTGGTATGAAAGTGGTACAGAGTTGCCTTTCTGCCCATGTACAACTTTTTCCATTGCAGTGTCATATATGAATGTCATAACTGGTTCCAAAGAGCAATAAGGGCAATTAATGAAAGATTTTTTTATATATTAGGTTATATGTAGAGATGAGTGAGTACTGTTCGGATCAGCCGATCCGAACAGCACCCTCGCATAGAAATGAATTGACGTAGCCGGGGGGTTAAGCGGCTGGCCGACGTCAAAGCGGAAGTACCAGGTGCATCCATTCTTTTCTATGGAGCGTGCTGTTCGGATCAGCTGATCCGAACAGTACTCGCTCATCTCTAGTTATATGTGTGTAATATAATGTAGATGACAATAGCAATTATGTATTAAATTTGGGGGTCATACTCTGTGAGTACCAACAGTAGGGTTTCACAATGTTACCCCCATCTATACTTACTCAAGCCGTTTTGTGCTTTTAGGAACGACCCCCGATAGACTTATACATAGAGGGGGCCCCCCAGGTACACTTCAGGGAGGTGATTATAGGACCTGGCATCTATCATCAGTTTGGTCATACTGTTCAATTTGGTGTTTTTGTGCCTTTCCCACCTTGATGATCCTGAAGATGGCCACTCAAGATGAGCAAACTTGGTGAGATTCGTTTTGTGACTATTAGAAGGTTTGACCCTACAATATAATAAAGAGGTATGGAAACATGTCAAACACTGTTACTCACCTCACCTGGCCTCTCTTGTGCCATCTGTTGCATCCTTGGGGTTCTCTTCAGTTATCTTGCACCCTCTTCTGGACTCCTCAGTGACATCATGAGCCCCAGGAGATGTTGATGACCCCTGGAGCTCGGAGAACATCCATATCATGACCCTTGTGTTAAAGCGTTATATCATCGGTGCAACCCTATGTGACTGCCGAGGCCAAACCACAGTCCTCAATGGTCCACTCGGCACGTGACATTACCCAGGATTATAGACAATCGTCTTATTGGGATTATTACTGGAGCTAAGGACTCTTCTCTCCAGGTCCATGTCATCCACAAGCCATATCCGATACATATCCTTGCATTTGACTTCTTCAGTCTAAGCCTGGGGGACTTTGGCTCTTAAAAAGCCGTCCATGGCGTTGCAAACATCAAATAAGGATGTCTTCTGCTGGACCTTTACTGAATCAGATCCTCAATCCTCTGGAGTGTCTTCTGGTACGTTGGCATTGCGTGAACATAATGGAAGAATTGTTGGGGAAAGTTTGAGGACACCAGCGATGTGAATCTCACTATATTGTTGTTGGGTTGAGGGCACTGATATCGCATTATAATTCTAAGGTTAGGATCGACTCTAGAAGACCCCAACCCTAAGACTCAAACCCACGCTATGACAATGTTCTTTCTTATTACAGCTTCTATCCATATATAGGGGTAATTCATAAAAAGTTTCCGTTTTGTCTAGTTTCCTTTACCCAGGCGGTGTGTACACGTCTCCAAACCCTCGCAGGCCTCTCATAAACAGCCACAGCTTGGAATGGGCTGGTTAAGCACAGGAACATGAAATTAAGGAGCATCTGGTTTCTGTCTTCATGTTGTTAATAAGAAATTAAGAGTTACGTTAATTAATCAGGCCACGGAGGAATCTGTTTATCCCAATAGGGCTGTGCGCACACAGCGTGCCAGACACCCATCACAGGTGTACGCTCATGATGTATTCCTCTGACAGCGTATATCACTGGAAAGGCTAATGTCCATCACCCATAGGGTCCCATCGCAATAGAAGTATACGATACCCGATACGTTTTTTGTGATGGACATATTAGTCTGCACAGTGGAAAAATATATGTGTCTGATGAGTGAAGCCCTATAGATATGCTGAATATATATAATGGTCTAGACGATAAATATAGAACCCATATGCAGTGTGCACACCACTGTTACCAGATCCAAAAATATGAGCCCCGGTGTGCAGATAGATATGTGCAGATAGATAGGTTAGGATCACTTGAATCAAACAGTGTTTCCCCCTTGTGAATTGTCAAAATACAAATAAACTGTTTGGAGCAACAAGGGAGCTGCCATTGCTCTAAAGAGTTCATTTGCACTTGGACAGAAACATCAATATCTCAGGAGCGGAGGCAGGGATTGACAAGGAGGAAACACTGTTTGATTCAGGTGACCGTAACCTATCTATCTGTAGGGCTGGGGTGATATGCTGGTTCTGGTGACACTAACCTATCTATCTGCAGGGCTGGGGTGATATGCTGGGTCTGGTGACACTAACCTATCTATCTGCAAGGCTGGGGTGATATGCTGGTTCTGGTGACACTAACCTATCTATCTGCAGGACTGGGGTGATATACTGGTTCTGGTGACAGTAACCTATCTATCTGC
The DNA here is from genome assembly GCF_031893055.1 of Leptodactylus fuscus. Taxonomy (NCBI): domain Eukaryota; kingdom Metazoa; phylum Chordata; class Amphibia; order Anura; family Leptodactylidae; genus Leptodactylus; species Leptodactylus fuscus. The sequence goes on along the minus strand of NC_134273.1, from coordinate 76,878,656 downwards.
AGGGCTGGGGTGATATGCTGGGGTCTGGTGACACTAACCTATCTATCTGCAGGACTGGGGTGATATACTGGTTCTGGTGACACTAACCTATCTATCTGCAGGACTGGGGTGATATACTGGTTCTGGTGACAGTAACCTATCTATCTGCAGGGCTGGGGTGATATGCTGGGTCTGGTGACCGTAACCTATCTATCTGCAGGGCTGGGGTGATATGCTGGGTCTGGTGACACTAACCTATCTATCTGCAGGGCTGGGGTGATATGCTGGTTCTGGTGACACTAACCTATCTATCTGCAGGGCTGGGGTGATATGCTGGGGTCTGGTGACACTAACCTATCTATCTGCAGGACTGGGGTGATATACTGGTTCTGGTGACACTAACCTATCTATCTGCAGGACTGGGGTGATATGCTGGGTCTGGTGACAGTAACCTATCTATCTGCAGGGCTGGGGTGATATGCTGGGTCTGGTGACCGTAACCTATCTATCTGTGGGCTGGGGTGATATGCTGGTTTTGGTGACACTAACCTATCTATCTGCAGGGCTGGGGTGATATGCTGGTTCTGGTGACAGTAACCTATCTATCTGTGGGCTGGGGTGATATGCTGGTTCTGGTGACAGTAACCTATCTATCTGCAGGGCTGGGGTGATATGCTGGTTCTGGTGACAGTAACCTATCTATCTGCAGGGCTGGGGTGATATGCTGGTTCTGCTGACAGACTTCCTTACTAGCAATCAGTGGAATGTATCTTTAGATGTGTCTGGAGAAGAGAACCTTCATGCCAATTGGCCAGCATTGTATACTGAATGTAACTGTGGAATTGCTGTCCAGATGTGGAATCTCCCTTTAAATAATTACACTGCGTCCCCCCCATACATTCTCCCGGATCCTTACCGTACATTAGAACATAAGGCTGCAATTTATTTTTTTCTGTTCGTTCCCATTTAAATGCAGAATGACAAAGCCCATTCTAATGTGCCATCTGTGAGGGTGAGATAGCAAAACCATCAGGCCTCTCTGGGGCAGAGTAATTAGTGTGAACAGATACCGGGCAGAAGGAACAGCTAATGAAGTGCTCGGTGCCTATAGAAAGTGGCGTCCACTGCGTGTAGTCAGGATGTATCGCTCACGGTGCAGTGGTGATGTATGTCCCAGGCATGTTCTTGTGCCCAGTTGTACATCAGTAGATCATGTGAGGTTCCCATTGTAATGCCCATGAGTAGTATTCATGTAAACATCAAATTGTGATGTCACAGCCTGACGCTTATACAGAGATGAGCGGCGCTCTGTAGACACTGCTTATCTCCTCCTGCAGAAGCCAGAAGTCATAGATCACGTTTGCAAGAAAATTCCTTCATCTGTGCCAACCACTGGATGACTGACATGTACTACCGTCCTCACTCATTCCAGAAGAAGAAGGTCTTCAGCACCTGCAGTGTGCGGGTATAGAGGAGCATAAAACACACTGCAACGAAGCGTCATAATACACCTCAGCTGCTGCAGAACATCATAATACACACCTCAGCTGCTGCAGAACCTCTTAATACACCACAGCTGCTGCAGAACATCATAATACACCACAGCTGCTGCAGAATATCATAATACACACCTCAGCCGCTGCAGAACCTCTTAATACACACCTCAGCTGCTGCAGAACATCATAATACACACGTCAGCTGCTGCGGAACATCGTAATACACACCTCAGCTGCTGCAGAACATCGTAATACACACCTCAGCTGCTGCAGAAACTCATAATACACACCTCAGCTGCTGCAGAACATCATCATACACACCTCAGCTGCTGCAGAACCTCATAATACACACCTCAGCTGCTGCAGAACCTCACAATACACACCTCAGCTGCTGCAGAACATCGTAATACACACCTCAGCTGCTGCAGAACCTCGTAATACACACCTCAGCTGCTGCAGAACATCGTAATACACACCTCAGCTGCTGCAGAACATCATAATACACACCTCAGCTGCTGCAGAACATCGTAATACACCTTAGCTGCTTCAGAACATCGTAATACACACCTCAGCTGCTGCAGAACATCGTAATACACACCTCAGCTGTTGCAGAACATCATCATACACACCTCAGCTGTTGCAGAACATTATAATACACACCTCAGCTGCTGCAGAACATCATCATACACACCTCAGCTGCTGCAGAACATCATAATACACACCTCAGCTGCTGCAGAACATCATCATACACACCTCAGCTGTTGCAGAACATTATAATACACACCTCAGCTGCTGCAGAACATCATAATACACACTTCAGCTGCTGCAGAACCTCATAATACACCACAGCTGCTGCAGAATATCATATTACACACCTCAGCTGCTGCAGAACATCATAATACACACCTCAGCTGCTGCAGAACATTATAACACACACTTCAGCTGCTGCAGAACCTCATAAAACACCTCAGCTGCTGCAGAACCTCATTATATACACCTCAGCTGCTGCAGAACTCCTTACTAAGAGGTCCCCTGTCTTCCTGCTATCCCGGGTAATGATCTTGTAGGACAATCCACCAACTGAAACTATAGGTCATGTCTGTAAGTTCCTGGAAACCCCTTTAATATTTCAGCAGGGCATCCCTTTAAAAAACTTTAACATTCCTCTTAAAGGAGTAGTTTGGCCTCCTGTGAATGTCACATCAGTAATTGTATAATTGTTGCAGCAGGTAAACGCTTTCCTATTGATTTCATTCATTATTTCTTCCTAATTCTACATCCATGTATTTATTTCATTAATTCCTGCATATAAAGTCCCAAAGAATAAAATCACGTTCACACTGAGAACTTCTTTCCCAAAATTATCCGCTGGTGCTTAATCATCCGGTATCTGCATTTAATCAAGACAGTACTTAATGAATATTCAAGACGCTCTAATTATGAAAGCAAAGATAGGAAGCGGCTCAATGTGTAAAGAGCCATAAAGCAGCCGTGGTCCCGACTCTGCCCTCACATAAAAGCAAATCACTGACATCACAGACCAGAGCACCAGGAAGAGCCAAGACCGAAAAGACCGACTCAGAAAATGGGTCAGCCTGGATTATATTGTGCGTCCTTCCTCATGGCAAGGTCATAGAGTGTGACGGTACAATGCTGGCATCTTGTAGGACGCTGCAAAAATGTCTTATTCCCAGTCACGGCTCTGAGGAGAGGGAAGAGAAGAGGAAGGGTGAAGAATAAATACCGGGGGCCAAATACACACAGTGATGTCACAGTACAGGGATATTACACACAGTGATGTCACAGTACAGGGATAATACACACAGTGATGTCACAGTACAGGATAATACACACAGTGATGTCACAGTACAGAGGTAATACACACAGTGATGTCACAGTACAGGGATATTACACACAGTGATGTCACAGTACAGGGATAATACACACAGTGATGTCACAGTACAGGGATAATACACACAGTGATGTCACAGTACAGGGATATTACACACAGTGATGTCACAGTACAGGGATAATACACACAGTGATGTCACAGTACAGAGGTAATACACACAGTGATGTCACAGTACAGGATAATACACACAGTGATGTCACAGTACAGGATAATACACACAGTGATGTCACAGTACAGGATAATACACACAGTGATGTCACAGTACAGAGATAATACACACAGTGATGTCACAGTACAGAGATAATACACACAGTGATGTCACAGTACAGGGATAATACACACAGTGATGTCACAGTACAGAGGTAATACACACAGTGATGTCACAGTACAGGATAATACACACAGTGATGTCACAGTACAGGATAATACACACAGTGATGTCACAGTACAGAGATAATACACACAGTGATGTCACAGTACAGAGATAATACACACAGTGATGTCACAGTACAGAGGTAATACACACAGTGATGTCACAGTACAGGATAATACACACAGTGATGTCACAGTACAGGGATAATACACACAGTGATGTCACAGTACAGGGATAATACACACAGTGATGTCACAGTACAGAGATAATACACACAGTGATGTCACAGTACAGGATAATACACACAGTGATGTCACAGTACAGGGATAATACACACAGTGAGGTCACAGTACAGGGATAATACACACAGTGATGTCACAGTACAGGATAATACACACAGTGATGTCACAGTACAGAGGTAATACACACAGTGATGTCACAGTACAGAGATAATACACACAGTGATGTCATAGTACAGGATAATACACACAGTGATGTCACAGTACAGGATAATACACACAGTGATGTCACAGTACAGAGATAATACACACAGTGATGTCACAGTACAGGATAATACACACAGTGATGTCACAGTACAGGATAATACACACAGTGATGTCACAGTACAGGATAATACACACAGTGATGTCACAGTACAGGATAATACACACAGTGATGTCACAGTACAGAGATAATACACACAGTGATGTCACAGTACAGGGATAATACACACAGTGATGTCACAGTACAGGATAATACACACAGTGATGTCACAGTACAGGGATAATACACACAGTGATGTCACAGTACAGGGATAATACACACAGTGATGTCACAGTACAGGGATAATACACACAGTGATGTCACAGTACAGGATAATACACACAGTGATGTCACAGTACAGAGATAATACACACAGTGATGTCACAGTACAGGGATAATACACACAGTGATGTCACAGTACAGGATAATACACACAGTGATGTCACAGTACAGGGATAATACACACAGTGATGTCACAGTACAGGGATAATACACACAGTGATGTCACAGTACAGGGATAATACACACAGTGATGTCACAGTACAGGATAATACACACAGTGATGTCACAGTACAGAGATTATACACACAGTGATGTCACAGTACAGGGATAATACACACAGTGATGTCACAGTACAGGGATAATACACACAGTGATGTCACAGTACAGGATAATACACACAGTGATGTCACAGTACAGGGATAATACACACAGTGATGTCACAGTACAGGATAATACACACAGTGATGTCACAGTACAGGGATAATACACATAGTGATGTCACAGTACAGGGATAATACACACAGTGATGTCACAGTACAGGGATAATACACACAGTGATGTCACAGTACAGGATAATACACACAGTGATGTCACAGTACAGAGATTATACACACAGTGATGTCACAGTACAGGGATAATACACACAGTGATGTCACAGTACAGGGATAATACACACAGTGATGTCACAGTACAGGATAATACACACAGTGATGTCACAGTACAGGGATAATACACACAGTGATGTCACAGTACAGGATAATACACACAGTGATGTCACAGTACAGGATAATACACACAGTGATGTCACAGTACAGGATAATGCACACAGTGATGTCACAGTACAGGATAATACACACAGTGATGTCACAGTACAGAGATAATACACACAGTGATGTCACAGTACAGGGATAATACACACAGTGATGTCACAGTACAGGATAATACACACAGTGATGTCACAGTACAGGGATAATACACACAGTGATGTCACAGTACAGAGATAATACACACAGTGATGTCACAGTACAGGGATAATACACACAGTGATGTCACAGTACAGGATAATACACACAGTGATGTCACAGTACAGGGATAATACACACAGTGATGTCACAGTACAGGATAATACACACAGTGATGTCACAGTACAGGGATAATACACACAGTGATGTCACAGTACAGGGATAATACACACAGTGATGTCACAGTACAGGGATAATACACAGTGATAAGATCTGATTTCTCGCTTGGGGCTGCTGCCCCCTTTATATAGAGAAACAAATGAAATCCGATCGAGATCAAACACCAAACACCTCACGATGCCATGTCAGAACCCTTTCTAAAGCAATAGTCAGCTATATCTGCTTAATTCTATCTCCATCCTTCTATTTATTGTTATAATAGATTGGAGTATTTGTGTATTTTAGTACATTATAGTCGGTATACAGTAAATGTATAAGCAGCCGACATGTCTCAGTTAAAGGATAACCCAGGACTTATCTCAGGACAGCCCCGGAGACCTTTCCTATGGGGCTCAGCAATGTATAATATAATTGTCAGCTCCAACAATTTCTATTGACAATTATCCTATAAATACATTAGCCTGTGTTGCCCGCTATGGCCACAAGATGGCGGTGCTGAGTTTCGATGCGCACACGACACGGTACAAATCACTAAGCGTAAGTCAGGGCTCGTTCACATCTGCGTCGTCGGTCCTTATTGCAGGTTTCCGTTTCCTGCATAAAACAGATGCAGGAGACGGAAACCTGCAGGAGACTTTCTCACCCATTCATTTGAATGGGTGAGAAAGCTGTCCGGCCGTGCGCGGCAGTGAGCGTTTTGCGCTCTCCGCCGCGAAACCGGGTTTTATAATCCGGACACAGAGTCGGACATGCAGTACTCTGTGTCCGGATAAAAAAATCCGGTTTCGCGGCGGAGAGCCTAAAACGCTCACCGCCGCGCACGGCCGGACCCGATCTATGGTTTCCGTCTTCTGCCATGCAGAAGACGGAAACCATAGTACGGAGACCCCAGACGCAGGTGTGAACCCAGCGTCAGCGTGTACTAAGTATAGCAGATCACATACGGGATGTGTAATTATGTAAAATCATCTCAGTGCATCCTGGTGTGAAAGCTCCTGTGTATATCTCCATCATAGCATGCTCAAGCTGTGACATATTTCTTCTAACTACCAAGCCCATCCTAAAATACATACAGTACATTAAATATAGTCTTCAAGTTTAGAAAACAAAAAAACTTGAGTCTTCAGTAGGTGATACCTTTTTTAACGGCTAATTTAAAATTCCCTCTTAAAACCAAAATGTTCATGTCACTGGTGATATTATGATCTTCATTGCAGAAATGTTTTGGCACGGGAAGGTCCATCCTTTGTTCTCTAATTGTATGGCGATGTTAATTAATTCTCATTCTGAGTTTCTGACCAGTCTCTCCAACATACAGATTTTCGGTGTTACATTTGGTGCACATTATTAAATACACTACATTAGGTGTGTTACAGGTGAACGTACCTGGGACTTTATATTCCCTGTTAGAGTTTGGTATCTCTATCCTATCAGTGGTCAGTATGTGAGGGCAGGTTTTGCACCTTTTCTGTCCGCATGGGAATGTTCCATTGTTAGGTCCATTGTCCAATGGAAGGCGGTGAGACTGAGATGTTGGTTTCATATTGTGTAAGGGAGAGGGAGACTCCCTTTATACAGGTATGGCGGCTGAAGACTATAGCTTTGTTGACGACTGTTCTGGCTTGTTAAACTGTCCAACCACATTGAACACTTTAGGTAAATACATTAAATCAGTTGTGACTCTTGAGTCCTACCTTGCACATGCTACAGATAGGTTCATTGACAAGCAAAAGGGTAACAATGTTTTGCACATTTGACTTTCAGGCTCCATATCGCACCATCCACTACAGGATCACACGTGAGACTACCATCATTGTATAGACAATTCTCTTGGGTCATAGTCTCTCGGCCAAGAAAATTGCCAAACTGCATCATGTGAGGGTCATGACACTTGTAAGAATGCAAAATAAACTCTGTCCAAACATTCAAAAGCTAAGAGGTGGACGTTAAGGCAAAATATAACAGAACTTGGAATACAGCCTCCCTTCACTACGAACACTTGCAGCGGTAGGTTCAGGACGTGAAAAGTTTAGGATTACTTTGGTTTCCTTATTGTACAGGGATAGCACACACTATGATATCACAATGGTTGGACAATGTTGATGTCATAGTATAGACTTAGTGGAACAAGCCTAATACATGCTAAAAATGTCATGAAAATATAACTATTTAATGGATCAAAAACAACATTTTTAGCATGTACTATGCTTGTTCTATGACATCATAATGTGCTTTACCCCTGTAATGTGTAATTCCACTAGGTCTCTTCTGTAGACCAGGTCCGCAAAAGTTACCAATGCAATTCCCAGGGATCTATGTGTGGGAGGAGAGGGAGAATCCTTCCCCACAGAGCTACTGCCAAATACAGGCAAATTAGGTTGTGCAAGTTTGTGATATTTGCAAACTTGATCTTAAGAAACACACAGGAAAAGATGAAGCTTGCCAATAATACAATCTTGTACAACCTAATGTATCTGTATTTGGCAGTACATCTGTGGGGAAGGATTCTCCCTCTCCTTCCACACATAGATCCCTGGGAATTGCATTGGTAACTGTTGCGGACCTGGTCTTCAGAAGGTCTTTTGCTACAAATGTCTCTTAGCACAGTAATGTCTCAATAGCAAGAATAGTTTTGCCCCTGAATGACCGGAAAGGTGTTCAGTAAAGCTCTTGGATTGCACAATTTCTCCTAATGCTAGGTTCACATCTGTGGGGACGGAGATCTGGACCAGTAAAACAATGGTAACCCCCAGACACCCATGGATCCCATAGACTATAATGGGGTCTGCTGGGTGTCCACCATTTTTATACTGAAACTGGCCAAGAGAAAAATCCTGCTGCAAATGTGAACCTGAACTAACAGAATTTGCTTTTAGCAACAACTATTTCACAGTCACGGCAGAAAGATAGGATATGTAATAAGCGCTGTGGACTGTAAAATGAGGTAAATGAAGGCTCAGTGGGAGGAAGACATGGCAGGTATTCTGCATCTGGAATCAGTATAAGGTCGCAACAGAAATTTAAGGGCTTTTCCATAATCAGAATAAACCTGTGCTGGAGATTTATCACCACTAATGTTTCATATTCTTGTCTTGATATAACCCCATACCAAAAATGGAACACAAAATATAGGGGGAAGTGGTGAGAGCTGGATTTTGTTCATTTAAGTGAATTCCAGCTCCTGCGATACCAAAAAGTCAAGATTTTCTGCACATTAATGGAATTGAGCAAAGATTTGGCCGCCAAAAGCAAAAGCTGTAAGGGGAATAATAATTTCCCCCCAGTGTATTTTTTCAGGATCATCCATGACTTGTGTCTCTTATTAGAGATCAGGTGGTGGTAGTAGTTTGCCCCGGGGCACTTCCCGTTGGAGAGGGGACTTCTCTACTCTGGGCCGGTGTGATGGAAGTCGGAAGGGTCCTGACGGTAAAGCAGGAAACAGGGTAGCACTTTACTCAGTACTGAACAGGTAACAACAAGCAGCTTCCAGAATGGGGGTTGTAGTTCTCCAGTGTCCAACTCCTCATCCTTGGTCACAGGGTTGTTAAGGTTCTAAGGATAATCTCCATCCAACTCCAACTATAACTCCTCTCCTTCCCCTCTCCCAGCAGTAGATACTGGGGGCTGTAGTGCAGGGTAGTCCTGACAGGGATCTGGTTACCTTGTATAAGGTGCTGGGGCAACTCCTCCTGTCACAGTACTCCACTATTCCTCCTGGCACAAAGTCCAAACTCCTAACAGCTCAGCTCCCTAGCTCAGGAATGTCTTTGGATGAGCTTTGGGCTGTATCTTCCTCCTAGAGGTTGTCTGGAACTGTAAGACCTCAGTTGTTATCACTGGCATACACTGTCACACTCCAGACTAGACTGAGCTCCAACAGTTCCATCAGGAGACCTAGGTCTCCTACACCCCACCCAGTGACCTGTAATAGGCCAGGGCTGTACCAAGTGTAGTTAACAGGAGTGAACTACTGGGAAAACAATAGGATAAGCTGCAAACAATCCAGTAAATGATACATAGAACATAGAAGACGGGACATACCAACATAACCCAGAGACACAAGAGACAGACAATACAAGCCGGAGCGCTCTGTTGCTGCACTTCCAGGTTTTATCCAAACTTGTTCAACTGGAAATGAATCAGGGACCTGAAGATTCCAACCTGAAACTAAGCGAATCTTGAGAGACTCATCCATCTCTACCTAAGACCCAGAACGGCGCTGTTTTCAGACATTTCTGGCCCCTGACAATACATTTTATAGTTATTACGATAAGTGCTGAGATCTCCGTTTCCTGGCAGACCCGTCTCCTAGTTTGGCTGGACTGGCTTTAATAATATAATGGACTCTCACAGCAGAACATCCTGCCAGAGCCGGCGGTCACATTACTGATGTCTACGCCGCGACATCTCGTTTATTGGCTGAGTTGATTTATTTGTCACCACCGTATTCTCACACATTAGTCGCTGACTCGCTTCATGCCACCAATTCACTAAAAAACCATCAATTGTTTTATGAACTATGTGCATGACCTTTGTGGCGCGAACCCATTGACCTGATTTTACCTCCCATTAAAGGAATGAACTTTATCAGTTTTCTTTATTGGAATACAATATGGTCTGTAAGCCGATGGCTGGTCAGGTAATGGAGGGGGTGTAAGCGGATGGCTGGTCAGGTAATGGAGGGGGTGTACATCTCACCCAGACTACTTAGGTGGGTGAGATGAGAAGACTCCAGGAGTGTTTGTTCTCAGCAGACAACTTTCGTCTGCTGAGCATTTTGGTAAATTTGGGCTGGATTTTTAGGAATGGCAGGTAGGATTGGTAGTGGGACCTGTCATTCCACCCGCCTCCAGTCCACACTTTGGTGATGTTCAGCTGTAGAGAGTCTCCTCGTCAAGGAGGCTTAAGAAGTCAGCTCCAGCAGCAACACTTTGGCAGAGCTTGGCTGGAGAGCTGACAGAGAGGTCATATTTTGGGAGTTGTGTCCTGAATGATTCTGCTGGCTTTTGGATTTCTGTTATTCTAGGTGAGGTAACCTATTCTATGTTTAGGTAGTGTCTAGCCAGGCAGGGATTTATTTTTGTATTGTTTCCTTTTGTTGCTGCACTACCTTTTTGAGTGAAAATAAACTCTACCTTTGTTTTTGACTAAAGAAACTGGACTTGTGTGTCTATGCCACCCCACCTAGCAACCGCAGACTCTGACAGGTCAGATTGTGAGATATTGGAGGACTTATTCATGAAGGTTAGAAAAATATCCTTAAAGGGGTATTCCAATCACAGCAAGTTACCCCCTAGCCAAAATATAGGGGAAACCTGCTGTTGGGATCTGACTGTTGGGTCCTCCATTGACCATGAGAACTGGGTGCTTTGTTTTTTCCTTACCTGATCCGCAACCTTTACACTACCAAAAACTTCGGCAGGCTGTAATTCACAAAACAACCATTAGGTGGCCACAGAGAGGATAAACATCTTGTGACACAACATTGCAAACTCATGTTGTTTTGAAATGCTGATCATCTCGTGGCACACCTCTGGACATGTCCAGCCAAGAGGAAGAGTAAGGAAGGATATATATATACTCTGCCACCAGATAATGTGTCTGGTCAGGGGCGTACGAGCTGGTACAGGATTGTGTTAATAGTTACTGACCTGTATTCAACATTTATCCTGAAAAGAAATTAAAATGATTCACGAAGACCTCTAAGATTTCCCCTGCAGTAAAAGCACAGGGAGAGCAAGGAACCCAGCAATGATCTGAAGGAAACAATTTTCATGCTCTACTTCTCGCTTGGTATCTGAAGATTTGCCGGAGATGTTTTTACGAGTCAGAGAAATCCAGACGTCTTATTACATTGCGCTCATTAATATGATCATTAATATCATGTGCACATTGCTTACTGGACATCTTACTCATACGCTGTAGCTGCTCACTGTATGCTGCGATCCGGGGTCACGTATAAAGTGGCCACTCAGTGTCAGCACATTGGTGGTTGACAATAGATGGTGGTAAGTGTTACTTAGCTGTAACTCCTGCTATTAGCTGATCAGTGGGGGTGCTGGTTGTCAGACCCCCACCCAATATGATATTGATGACTTATCCTATAGATCATCAATATCGATGGGCTCGGGTTGCCAGAGTGAGAGCCATTTTTATTCAATTTGCACTTTGGCTTATAGAGGGAGTCTTAAAGGGAATGTTCACCTTGAACTGTAAGTACAGTCAGAAAGACGGGGTTCACCTGAATGAAACACAGTGTTCTGCTTCCTAATTTTGAGCTGTTTGGTACAACAAGGGCATCGCCATTGCTCACATTACACCAAAGAATGACCTACCTGATAAGGTTGACAGGTCAGGCTACATACATGTCATGTCAGCCATAGCAAGGAAGGAGGGATGGATCCCTGGAAAGCATTTGGTGCAATGAGAGCAATGTTGCACCAAACAGCTCATTAGCATTATCAGTAAATAAAAGCTAATATCTTAGGGCTGGAAATACCGATTATTAAGCAGAAAAAAGTGTCTTAGTCACATGAAACCTGGCTATATAACTGTGCTTATAGTTCAGTAGGGACTATTTGGGTGACAGACCCCTCCTCTATAAGTCAAAATGCAAAGCTGACTCTCACTCTGGCAACCCAAGCCCATTGATGTATTAGATGGACAGCCAAATAGGCTGCTGAGTATACGGCCTCTGCCAAAGATTCGTCTTCTGCTGAATTCTGTGACGTACATCGTCTGAGCGGCGCTGTCATTCTGAACGATTTGCTGTTTTATTTATCCAAATCTGTTCAGCTATTCCAAAGATATAAGCCCTGTTAGTGTCAATGTAAAGTAGTTGATATTATTTTTTAACCCCCCCAGCCTCAATAGCAAACACTTTTTCCTGGACAACTCCTTTAACTATTCGCACTCCTGTAACAGGGGGTATAGCCAATGCTCAAAGTGGGCATATGCACTCTTTCGTATCTGGACCAAATTTTCTGTGATTTTTCAGTCCCACCATATTATGCCTATTTGCCACCCTTCTAACAGACCCCTAGTCCAAGCAATTTTAGGAAGTTGTGTCCCAGATATTCTATTCTTCAGTGACTGTAAGTTACAATTGTACCACTAGAGGGAGCTAAACCCCTTTGTAGAAAAGAAAATACACATTTTGCACTTAAGTTGTATTCTTATGTCTTGGTGGACGGCCATTGTATTGGCTGTTACTTTTCCATTAATGATCTGCAAATTGTGTTTAGATTTGGTTACTTTATTTGGTAAAGACAAAAGAGGATTAGATTTTGCTTTATCAAACAATACTGTGCAAATGTTTCATGTTAGATTGTAAAGATATATTTAAAAAAAACCATTTGGATGACCTTTTTTAAAATGTTTCCATGTTATTGACTATATTTTTTTTAAAAAAAATTCTAAAAATCTTGCAATTCTGACTCTGGCCACTAAGCCAAATAATATGCCTAGACTTCCTGTCTTCTTTGCAGCCGTCCCGGCCATATTTTCTCCTAAATTTGCAGGATAAGTTTACTAAGCCAAGTTCTTTTGCCAGGTGAGGAAGAAAAGTGTCAAAAACATATAATCTTCTAATCTCTCATATAATATACAATATATTAGAAGGCAATATTCCTAGGTTGGTTATTTGCTTTGCGAATACACGAAAAGAACAATAAAGAACACTAAATCTACAGATTTTTGGAACATGTAGGCATGAAAATCAATCCAAATAGACAATTTAATGAAGATATTAGCGATGCACAAAAAATTATATAGGCTCTTTAGATACAGATATCTGATGTGTAAAAACTTCCAGGCAGCCTATTAGGCCCTGCCTCAGACAGAGCCTAATAGTTTTCTTCCCAATGTAACCCTGTACACTGTTGTTATAGCAGCCTATCAGTCACCCATAAGTGGGTGACCAGGGAGGGATGATGGGGTGATTGAAGGACCCTCCTCTATCTAACCACTTGAATGCTGTGGTTGCATTGGCTGCAGCATCTAAATAGTTAAACAGCTGAATTTGGAGTGAACTGTAATGCTAGCCCTTTCAATAGACAGCATACAACATAATGGCACATCGGTTTGAGAGAACTATATAGAAGTATATACTGTTACTGTTATGGTACAGTTTCAGAAGCAAATATCAGAAAATAGCAGGATCTGGCTGATAACAGAGACCGGTAGAACTAGCTGCTTAAATCGTATACAGTGCTGAGAGATAGATCTAGAATCCCCCAAAAAATCACAAGTGCCAGCTGCAAGGCCAGATGGACTTTGCTGAATTTGGAGTCCGAGTTAACATCACCAAGAACTGTATAAATGCTCCACTAATGGAAACCAAAACCAGAATCCAAATTTTACTTACAAGGAAGATGTGAAAGAAGGGAATAAATGCCCTGGCAAATGGTCAATACCAAGAGGTCCAGTCAAATGCAGAATCAGGAGACAAAATCGAAATCCAATACTAAGTTAAGGTTCAGTCCTGAGAGGTTATGTCAGAGACAGAATCAGGAGACAAAACCAATATCCAATATTAAACTAAGGTTCAGTTCTGAGGGGTTACGTCAGAGACAGAATCAGGAGACAAACAATCAGAAACAAGTGTGTAAATAAAGCAATCCAGTACACACATGATCAGGGCTCAGAGCCAAACTAGAACACTAAAATAGCAGGCACCTGGGTGAGGAGGAAGGGGTCTTGCCTATATATACCTCCTCAGCTGGTAATTGGGCAAGCCCAGGGAACGTCTGATACTGCAAGGAATAGCAGCTAAATCGAGATTCTTGACATTTACAGCACAGGGATGAAAGAGGGGAAGAGAATATCTATTTTGAGTAATCCCTAGTTAATGAAATTGTTTCTTTACAATAAGTCGTAACACAGGACAGGTCAGGTCCTCCAGAGCGAGACACCAGGACAGGTCAGGTCCTCCAGAGCGTGACACCAGGACAGGTCATGTCCTCCAAAGCGTGACACCATGACAGGTCAGGGTCCTCCAGAGCGTGACACCAGGACAGGTCAGGGTCCTCCAGAGCGTGACACCAGGACAGGTCAGGTCCTCCAGAGCGAGACACTCTTTGTAGCTACTCTCCACTCTAGCCATGAGATGAGGACCAGACCTCTATTAAATGGGTAATCCCATCTTAAGAAGTTATCCCCTATCCATTGGATATGGAATATCTCACAGATCAGTGGGGGTCTGACTGCTGAGATCCAAAAAAAGTTGAGTTCTGAATGGAGCGTATATTAGGTTGGCGATGCATCGCTCTATTTATTTCAATGGAAGCACAGAGTCCATGAACAGAGAAGTGCCGATTAGAGATGAGCGAACACTAAAATGTTCGAGGTTCGAAATTCGATTCGAACAGCCGCTCACTGTTCGAGTGTTCGAATGGGTTTCGAACCCCATTATAGTCTATGGGGAACATAAACTCGTTAAGGGGGAAACCCAAATTCGTGTCTGGAGGGTCACCAAGTCCACTATGACACCCCAGGAAATGATACCAACACCCTGGAATGACACTGGGACAGCAGGGGAAGCATGTCTGGGGGCATAAAAGTCACTTTATTTCATGGAAATCCCTGTCAGTTTGCGATTTTCGCAAGCTAACTTTTCCCCATAGAAATGCATTGGCCAGTGCTGATTGGCCAGAGTACGGAACTCGACCAATCAGCGCTGGCTCTGCTGGAGGAGGCGGAGTCTAAGATCGCTCCACACCAGTCTCCATTCAGGTCCGACCTTAGACTCCGCCTCCTCCAGCAGAGCCAGCGCTGATTGGCCGAATTCCGTACTCTGGCCAATCAGCACTGGCTAATGCATTGTATTGGCGTGATGAAGCAGTGCTGAATGAGTGTGCTTAGCACACACATTCAGCTCTACTTCATCAGGCTAATAGAATACATTGGCCAATCAGCGCTGGCCAATGCATTCTATTAGCTTGATGAAGCAGAGTGTGCACAAGGGTTCAAGCGCACCCTCGGCTCTGATGTAGCAGAGCTGCGGGTGCACAAGGGTTCAAGTGCACCCTCGGCTCTCCTACATCAGAGCCGAGGGTGCGCTTGAACCCTTGTGCACACTCTGCTTCATCAAGCTAATAGAATGCATTGGCCAGCGCTGATTGGCCTGAGTACGGAATTCGGCCAATCAGCGCTGGCCAATGCATCCCTATGGGAAAAAGTTTATCTCACAAAAATCACAATTACACACCCGATAGAGCCCCAAAAAGTTATTTTTAATAACATTCCCCCCTAAATAAAGGTTATCCCTAGCTATCCCTGCCTGTACAGCTATCCCTGTCTCATAGTCACAAAGTTCACATTCTCATATGACCCGGATTTGAAATCCACTATTCGTCTAAAATGGAGGTCACCTGATTTCGGCAGCCAATGACTTTTTCCAATTTTTTTCAATGCCCCCGGTGTCGTAGTTGCTGTCCCACCTCCCCTGCACTGTTATTGGTGCAAAAAAGGCGCCAGGGAAGGTGGGAGGGGAATCGAATTTTGGCGCACTTTACCACGCGGTGTTCGATTCGATTCGAACATGGCGAACACCCTGATATCCGATCGAACATGTGTTCGATAGAACACTGTTCGCTCATCTCTAGTGCCGATCCATCCCGACCACCGCTCCATTCAGAATGAGGAACAAAACTTCCCAGCGGTGGTCTCAGCGGTTGGATCTGCAAGTTGTCCCCTATGGCATAGATAGAGGATAACGTCTTAAGATGAGAATACCCCTTTAACTAAATATTCCTAAATATTGTATAGGACTGTGGCGTTCTTTATACCTCGACTGCACTATTCTTAAATCATCTTTTAGAAAATCAAACCCCCATCAATGAGCCCAGATACAGGTATCATACAAGAAGACCTTAGACTATATAAAAAATATATACAGACTGAAGAAAGGAGCCATTGCCTTGATGAATTATATAATAGAATAAAGTGCTGGCTCTTAATGCAGCGCGGATGGCTCGCTTCCCCGGTGCTGTGTTCTCTACACGCTACAATGGTGATTTATTTATATGATGTATTATTCAATATATAAACCCCATCAATCATGACAGTACAGGCAGACTCTGCTGTTTAGGAATAAAAAACATTCATCAGCCGGATGACTTGAGTCGTTCATTATGGTCATCTGATTTAATCTATCGCTTAACATTATACTATGGTTGGGTTGTTTTGAGAATAGTATTTCAAGAAGCAATAAGAAATAAGGAACAGCGAAGGGTACAGCAATGTCTTATAGCTTGTGCTGTCCCTAGTGACCCAGGGGTAGATCCTACTGACCCAAGGGTTTTGCAGTTATTACTAGGCCTCCCAGGCTGTTGGTTCCTCCAGATAAGAGAACCATCCAATGTCAGACTCTGTTCTCCAGTAGAACAAAAGGTTAGGCCAAATAAACCATCCATAAATGTGTCCATAACTTGAATTTGGTTAAAGACTCCACCTCAATACAATGTGACAATATGCTAACAGAACCCTAAAAAGACTGCATTACACAACACAGCCACTGGGTGGCCACATATACACACATATTGAAGAGATGTCTCATGACACAATATCACAGAATCTTGTTTTTTGATGAACTGATCATCTTGTGGCACATATATCTAGACATGTCCGGCCAAGAGGAAAGATAACATCTGTCTTGTGTTTCATATGATTACCATGGTCTTACTATGTGGCAGAGAGTTGGTTAATTTCTGGCATTAGGGCATTTGCTATTACTGCATCCCTACAGTTACATATCTATCTATCTATCTATCTATCTATCTATCTATCTATCTATCTATCTATCATCTATCTATCTATCTATCTATCTATCTATCTATCTATCTATCCTCTATCTATCATCTATCTATCTATCTATCTATCTATCTATCTATCTATTCATCTCATATCTATCTATCTATCTATCTATCTATCTCCTATCTATCTATCTATCTATCTATCTATCTATCTATCTATCTCCTATCTATCTATCTATCTATCTATCTCCTATCTATCTATCTATCTATCTATCTATCTATCATCTATCTATTCTATCTATCTATCTATCTATCTATCTATCTATCTATCTATCCATCTCATATCTATCTATCTATCTGTCTATCTATCTATCTATCAATCTATCTCCTATCTATCTATCTCCTATCTATCTATCTATCTATCTATCTATCTATCTATCTATCTAACTCCTATCTATCTATCTCCTATCTATCTATCTATCTATCTATCTATCTTGCACAAATCACTAAATTCACAAGGAAAAAAAAAGCATTGGTTACAACAGAGAAGGAAAGTTTCCATGTACAGTGTTCGTGCATATAGGTCATTCTCCACCTTGGCACAGACAACCCAGTTGACATTTCTGACAATCTGTAAATGCGCTATCCTCAAGGCATAGATCAGGTTTACATGCATGACATATGCAAAGGTTTCAAGATTTTCCCCACAATTTAATTCAGTCCATCTCTCTGCGGTGGTTGTAGATAATAACATATTAATAGGATGTATATGCTGAGGTATGAGCCAGGGAGATTGTGCGCTTAGAGAAGCTGTGAATTGAGGTCAGGCAGGTTGAGAAAATATGTGATTTCCTACAATTCAGTGGTTAGCGGTATAGCAAGACACTGGCATCTCTGCTGACATTAATAAATGATATCCCCAGTAATGGCGGCAATCCTGCGACCGTCCCATGTAATGCATCCTTAATGGCTGCGCCCTGGGACATACACCTGCTGAGTAGTGTTATTCCTGGGTACCCCATGTCTGCAACTAATACCTGCGGAACATCTCTATATACAGGCAGGAAAACTTTTATAATCCATGGACAAATCCCATTACACAGATTGTTTTGTATTTCTTTCATGCGTTCAGTAAAAATGATCTATGTTATAATTATTGTTATTATTATTGATTATTATTGTGATTATTGTCATAATCGTTGTTATTATTTATTATTATTATTATTATCATTGTTATTATTATTGCTGCTATTGTTTATGATTATATTTGATTATTATTATTGTTATTATGATGATTATTTATCATTATTGTTTGTTGCTATTATTATTATTATTATTATTACTACATTGTTTTTATTTGTTATTATTATTATTATCATCCTTATTATTGTTAATATTACGATTATTACTTATTCTTATTAGTTTTTTATTATTGTTGTTAATATTGTTTTCTGTGAATCTTATTATTGCAATTGTTGTTTTTATACTATTTTTATCTTTATTATTATTTATATTTATTATTATTATTATTTTATTTGTCAACTTGGCGCTATGTTCCCATGTGTGTCTTGATTTCTGTTCCTCTGGTCTGTTGGAGGACCAAAAAAATATTAATATTGAGATAACAACACCAAAGATAATGGACACAAATGGAACCCAAGGGACCCCACTGACTACAATGTGGTTCCTCAGGTGTTTGTTGGGTGTCCATTTTATTTAGGACTGAAATTGACAGACAACACTTTTTCATCTTTTGCTGGACGGACGCCTGGCGTAGAGGTGAACGTCACCTAAATTATGTATTTTCATTCTCAAGCGTGTAAATAGGGGAGATGACCCAGAGAAGACTCCAGGAAAATGTTATCTAATGTGCAAGGTAATTTATAGTGTGTAATAGAAACAGAGCTGAGATTTCCTGCTGAGAGAGGGGAGAGAGAGCTGCATAATTCACAGCCAGGACACAGAGCTGTCTGCTACAAAGCTACAAAGAAGAGAGTGACAGGTTCACATTGTCTCACCAGTTACAGAAGTCTTTAAGGTTTGCTTCCATCTCCTCACTTTTTACATAGGCTCCAAACCAAGGGCAAAATAATGGGACCAACGATGCATATAGAGCCTTAAGGCAGTTATATGGCATGTACGTCCAGGTAAAAAGATTTTGTGATTTAATGAGAGCCACACTTAGAGTTGGATGGATATAAAAATATGGTTATATCCATGAACAGCGTGATATTGAGTCAGTTTTTAGACATGGTGGAGAAGTCTCAGTATTTGCAGGCATGTATCTCACAGGACGGATTCCATTTAAGCAGAATCTGTCATCTATGTGCAGATCAAAGGGAGCAGATGTGGTTCTGTGGTAAAGTGGAAGAAATAATGTCAGCATAAAGGTGTCCCAGATATAGGACAATAGCGGCTAAGAAGCTTGCGAGCCTTCAAGAAGAAGCAAATGTTAGTTCTTATGTCTAATCGTATTGAGCGCTGCTCACATTTAAGGTAAGCTGACTTGAAAAGAGAAAACGTATAAACTACTAAATTCAGGAACAATGGCCGACCAAGAGGAGGGGGCACCAAGCAAGATTAAAGTGGGGCTCCTGTCTATTATTGATTGACTCAGCAACCCCGAAAACCAACTTAGACACAAGGAATGGATAGTAGATGCTCCCCCCACCATGATCCCTACATATATGCAATAATTCATTATTTTGTTCTGTCTTCCCTATACAACCAGATCAATTTACAATGAAGTCTATGGAGAGGGGAAAAAGAGAGAGATGGAGATATGAAGCTGTCTACAGCATTAATTGAGTCATTACTTTCAGGAGAAGGCTACATAATAATTCCTCACTAGCCAACTATTGTAAAAGAAAACAATCTCTCTATAGTTACTCCCCTCCCCCTCTCCATAGACTTCTATTGCACCTATTTGATCAGTGGCAGAATAAGGGAAATAAAAGAAGAAACAGGTAAATAAGGGAAGAAAGAATGTATTATACAGAGTTTGTTATAGTCACCTGCATGTTGAATTTATGAAGCAATGCAGCAGGCAACATGTTACACAGCCGGGATGCAGGTTAGCTGAGTGCTGCGTCATGTATCTTTTTCTATAGATGGAATGGTAATGGGCATGCATGACTGTTACTTCACTCATACTGGGGGAAAGAGAGATGGGACCCCAATTTTTGTGAGCAGTGGGTGTCCAAATGTCCATACCCCTCAGTGATCTGACACTTGCCTCTTATACTGTGAATAAGTGATGTCTAAATGGAGTGCGTCACCAAAGGCCAGCATATCAAGCCCACCCTGCAGATAGATAGGTTAGGGTCACCTGAATCAAATGGAGTATTCCCTAAGTGAATCGATGCCCCCATTGTTGAGACAATGCCATTTCTGTCCATATGCAAATGAGGGTACATTTCCATATTGACAAATAAAGATAATATCTTGAGATCAGGGACACCAAATCAAAAGGGGGAAACAGCAAATGATTCAGGTGACCCTAACCTATCTATCTGCAGGGCTGGGGTGATATGCTGGTTCTGGTGACACTAACCTATCTATCTGCAGGGCTGGGGTGATATGCTGGGTCTGGTGACACTAACCTATCTATCTGCAGGGCTGGGGTGATATGCTGGTTCTGGTGACAGTAACCTATCTATCTGCAGGGCTGGGGTGATATGCTGGTTCTGGTGACCCTAACCTATCTATCTGCAGGACTGGGATGATATGCTGGTTCTGGTGACACTAACCTATCTATCTGCAGGGCTGGGGTGATATGCTGGTTCTGGTGACCCTAACCTATCTATCTGCAGGACTGGGATGATATGCTGGTTCTGGTGACACTAACCTATCTATCTGCAGGGCTGGGGTGATATGCTGGTTCTGGTGACACTAACCTATCTATCTGCAGGGCTGGGGTGATATGCTGGTTCTGGTGACACTAACCTATCTATCTGCAGGGCTGGGGTGATATGCTGGTCCTGGTGACAGTAACCTATCTATCTGCAGGGCTGGGGTGATATGCTGGTCCTGGTGACAGTAACCTATCTATCTGCAGGGCTGGGGTGATATGCTGGTCCTGGTGACAGTAACCTATCTATCTGCAGGGCTGGGGTGATATGCTGGTTCTGGTGACACTAACCTATCTATCTGCAGGGCTGGGGTGATATGCTGGTCCTGGTGACACTAACCTATCTATCTGCAGGGCTGGGGTGATATGCTGGTCCTGGTGACACTAACCTATCTATCTGCAGTACTGGTGTGATATACTGGTTCTGGTGACCGTCTCTCTTTAAACTTGATAGAATTATTTTGCTTTTTGGCTCTGCATTTTTGGCTCTGTGTATTGTAACTGCATCAGACATTAAACCATCATTTCCCTATTAATAATGGCTGCTCTTCCGTCTCCTGCATTTCCCAGGATATACACAATATCGGGAATGCATTTTATTCAAGTAGAATATTTAAGAAAACTGTCTCTGCTTAGAGTAGCCGGCGCTGATGAAAGGGAATAATAATAAGTCATGTTGGAGAGGATCTTGTACGCCGCGCTCTTCTGTCCACTACACGCACTTTACAGAAGTCATTTTGTGTTATACAAAGCTCTTAAAGTGATCCTGTGGGAGGACGAGGAATCCTCCGCTCCGTACTTAGATTTGATAAAAATGACTTCCTCTCAGTAAGAAACGACGAAGAAGCTACAGTTTTTGTCTTACTTTAATACATCAATGCAGAGCGTGATACTCTTGGATTTGGGGTTATAGAATGGAAGACGTCCAGAACATGCAAATATAACATATGCACTGAGACATGACACATGCATGTACACACAGAAACACTCCCTTATGGCGTCTGTCAGTCCCTTGGTTTCCTCTTCCAACCTGCTTATGTCAAGATCACCAGGAGACTTCGGAGTCCTTTCATTGGGTCTCAGCAGTGGTTAAATTGGGCCACAGTGCGCCGGAACTCAGTTCCAGCATAATTGCAAAATGGCGATAAGTGTACCGGCATAAATGTGTCTGAAGCGAAATTCGCAAAACATATAAAAAACACTGTTACTTAGTTCTCCTGACTCCAGAAGGCTTTGGGCTTACTTAGTGATGCCCCAGATGTCACACGGGCTGGGACTTGCATCCTTATGTGTCACGATGCAAGCCCCTACTCACGTTACATCTGGCATCCCTTACATCATTGAAAGTGTCCAACATCTGCGGGGAGTGCGCCGGAGCCAGGGGGAGGTAAGTAATACTGTGTTTTGTAACCTACCCGGGCCCTGGGTCTCCAATTTCCCAATTTAAGCAAAGGGACTTATGGCAATTATGTGGAGCGTGCTGACATCATGTTGCTTTAATACAAGCATCGCCTGGGGCATGTGACATCAACCAGACCAGAAGAAGACGTTAAGGGATGCTGCAAGGAAGCCCGAGCGGGGCGAGGCAAGGTGAATATAGTTGTTTATTATGTTTTCGCTCTTCTCTTAGGCCTCCCGAAGAGAACTCAAAATATAATAATGATTTGTGGGTGGCGTACCCCAATTTGTGTCGAATCCAGATTGATCCAAACTTGTTTGCTCTTCTCTAGTAACTCCCGCAGAAGTGAATGATAATTGTGGAACCAGTAAACTACATTGTAATGTTCCTCAAACCTCCCTACCCTCTTAGTTGTCCTGCCCACATCCCATGAGGACTGTTAGTACATGATACGCCTCGTCAGCACCGCTGATCTCAGAGATTCCTTTAATTTGCAGATTTTATGTCCCCTTGTGCCAGTCCTGGTAAACGTCTCCTGCTGAGTTATTAAGCGGAGTGATAATTATGTGATAATTATTGGGGGCGTCGCTTTGTTTCTCGTATTGTATATAATTTCAGCTAATGTTCCTGCGGAGAGAAATATTTTGTTTTAATCAAATGGAGGCATTTTTTGGACCTAAAGGGAAAGTGGAGGTAAATTCTTTCAATCCAATTTGCTAGGGGTTACTACGCCATTTTTCCATTGCATAATGTTACGTTCACACGTTCGGGGACCCGAAAGGCTGAAATCCTGTCTGCTTAAAAATCAGGTACCTGTGGAAATCTGTGGACCCCATAGACTATAATGGAGCTGACGCGTTTCTGCCCAGTTTCAGCCAATTGTCGGAAATGGCAGGACTTTACTGTCCACTTATTTTAAGCAGAATCTGGCATGGAGTGTCCTACGTAGACTCGAATGCTAGTGAGAATATAGAGTTACTTTTGCATACATTGCAGTGTTCTAAGACTTTCTCCCTAAAGGGATTTCCCACTTTTTTAAGCCATCCCATCTGTCAATTTTGAGTCCACATTAGCGTAAACCCACACTGGGCTGTCTAATTAAAATATTAAAGGACAGGAGAACCAACTTCTAAATTTTAACCTGTATCTAGTCCATATGACGTCACAGTGCATGGAATATTCCTGTGGTTTGACCTAATGGTACATGAGAATGATGACATCCCTGCTTTATTGGATGGCATCAAAGATATAGTACTTCAGATTCCGGAGTTTAACTCCTTAAATTCCGCAGTCAGTGCTGACTATGGCATCTTAAAGGATAGAGGGAGTAGTCACCCCGTCTCCCCATCAGCACAGTTATGGAGGCGGCCACTCCTGCCATGTGTAGGTGCCGACAGCGGGACCTAATAGGTTGCCTGTTGGTATAATAATGGCAGAAAAATAGTTTTTCACCTTCCCAAAAATGAACAAAATTATATTTTACCAGCCTCTGACTGTGACTTCGTCTGCAGGTTGTTGGCGTCGATGATCTGCCTATATTTAGCAAATTGCTGCCGTCGATGGTTTGCCTCCTCCGGCATTTCGTCAGCTGTTAAGCTGTGCTGCTGCTGAACTTGTTCCTCACACCGTGCCTGTGATTGTTCCGGCATCTGAGCAGCTCGCTGGGACACCATATTAATGAGCGTGTTCTTGGATGTTGATGATCCGCATGCTGCGGCGTTTTGGCAGCTGTCAAGCAGGCCTGCCACTGAACTCGTTCCTGGCGCTGTGCTCGTGATTGTTCTGGCATCTCAGCAGCTCACTGGCTCACAGCTCATATAATGATAGTGTTGTTGGCGTTGATGATCCACATGCTCCGGCAATTTGGCAGCTCTAAAGCTGGCCTGCCTCTGCACTTGGTTCTTGCACTGTGCCTGGGATTGTTTCGGCATCTCAGCACCTTGCTGGGATGCCATATAATGAGTGCATTGTTGACGTCGATGATCCCCCTCAGCTGTGCTTGAGAAGAACTGTGTGACTTCTGGCTTCCTTCATAGCTCTCGTTGTTTGCAACAAATTAGATTCTCTTTTTCCAGGCATGATAAAAATTGGCAAACTGCCAATTTGGATTAAAGGTGTTTGCCCATGTTTGTCAGCACTGGAGCAGATCAGATAATATGCAATGTTGTCTACACACTGAGGGTTAGCGTGTGTTTACACGTAGAGATAACAGACCTGGCTGAGACAAGACTGCAGCTAAGATGTGTTTAATATAGTATGTGAACCTAAATTTATAACTGTCATGAAACCATGTCATTTACTGGGATAAAAAGTAGCGTATATTTTAATCGAGGTTACAATCTATCTGTGTGCTGAATTTCATTCAAATCCGTTCAGCCGTTTATGCGTGATTGAGGAACAAACATCCAGCAAACTTTCACTTGTATAATATTAGTAGGATAGTAGGATAAGCAAATGGCACCATTGAAAAATATAACTCATCCCAGTAAAAACAAGCCCTCATCAATAAAAAATGGAAAAAACAGTACAAATCTAGGTCGTGTCCTTAAGGGGTTAAAGATAAAGTAATATGATATTGTAAGACTGGATAATAGCAGATGCCTGGAATCAAATTTGGTAATAGCCCCGGCGGTAGCAGCCCAGTCCTGTAAGTGACGCACTATCTATTACCTTATGACAATGGTATTCTTCTTGTTATTTTCCATGCGCGGCTTCTATTCATTATTTACCGAGATTAACTCAGGCCATAACCTAATTAAATCCCAACTTGATACAAGATTATTCATCTGTTCACCCGTGTTCCTGTTTACTGCCGCCAAATGATTTTCGAGCTGTGTAAATTAACATTTATTAGAGATAAGGATTCTTATTTGTGCGAAGGGGAAAAAAAAAAAAAAGCTCCGTTCTGGGTCAAGGTTACGGAGGTTGGTCGTGGAAAGCTGCTGACAGAACATCTCTGGAGGCTGTAATCTGTAACTCTCATCTCGCAGTGTAGCCATAGAATAGACTGTCTGCTCTGGGCTGCAGCAAAATCAATGGATTCTATCAAAATATCTAAAAAGGAACCGGCTCGCTGCAATGGAAAAGGTTGTGTCAGTCAACAGAGAGGTAGCATTCAGGATTTAGACCAGTATGGGCGAAGGACCTCCCAAGAACAGAACAGAAGTATTAGGATTGTTTCAATTTTCAAATATTTTTGTTAAAATTTTATATATTATAAATAAGGTTGAGATTTCAGGATCGAATTTAAAATCTGATTTCCAATCATTTTCCATCCGAACCCGAGCCCAATTTCGATCCTAATACAAGTTAATGGGATTTTTTTAATGAAGGCTTCAATTTTTGGACTCCACGCTGTGTAGTGATTAAAAAATCCCCCGGCTACTTAGTCTCACCCACTTACCTGCACAGAATCGCTGCCGCTTCCTGTTGTTCTTGCTTTTCTTCTCTCTACTTCACATGCCTGCAGAGCGCTGTGCGCTGGGAGTAGGTGGGGCTTGTTGTGTCTTAGGAGAGTGTGGGCAGGTACAGGGCGGGGAGACGTGAGTGCATCACTCACGTCTCCCCTCCCAGTACCCGCGCACATTCTCCTAAGCCACAAGCCCCGCCTTCTCCCAGCATCTGTAACACTAGCCTGGGAGGCGGGGGCGCGCACGGTGCTGTGCAGGCATGTGAAGTAGAGAGAAGATGAGCGAGAACAACGGGGAGCGGCAGCTGTAACGCTTCTGTGCAGGTAAGTTGAGCGATCGGGATCAGAATTCCGTTCCTGATCTTTTTTAGGTAGGCTCAGAACCCGATCGCTATCATGAAATTTACTCAATCGCTGATTGGGATCCAATCTTTTCTGATCCCAATCGCTCAACCCTAATTGTAAACCTTTATGTCTTAATTTAGGGTCACGTGTGGACCATAGAGAGGAGACATAAGTTGTACCCATCAGCTATTCTACATGGTGGAACCTTTGCTGTAATCCTTCTTGTGATGGGAATAAGCTGACTCTAGTGATCTCTACAGAACAGGAAGTACCAGCCTATCGTCAGGAATCAGTGTGCCATACTTTAAAAGTAGAGAGGAGAGATAAGCTGTACCCATCAGCTATTATAAATGGCGGATCCGTTTCTCATTTTCTAAATGAGTTTAATGATCTCTACAGAACAAGAAGTGCCATGCTATTGTGAGCGGTCAGTGTCCAATATTTCAGAGATAGAGAAAGGAAGTAAGTTGTAGCCATCAACTATTATTAGTAGTGGATCCTTTGCTGTAATCCTTCTAGTGATGGGGATAAGCTGGCGGTAGTGATCTCTACAGAACAGGAAGTGTCAGCCTATTGTCAGGGGTCAGTGTCCACTATTTCAGAGTTAGAGAAGGGAAGCAAGTTGTACCCATCAACTAATATAAATGGTGGATCCTTTGCTATAATCCTTCTTGTGATGGTTATAAACTGACTGTAGTGATCTCTACGGAACAGGAAGTGTCAGTGTGCAATATTTGCGATATTTCTGAAATTTTTTTGGTAAAAAAGTTTAATTTAAAATAGGTTATTTCCTGATGATCCATTACCTGGGATGAAATCCCTGCTTATGTATTTCTTTTCTATGGAGGTTCTGCTGACATTTTAATAAGGGCAGTGAATGGACATTTCGCAGTTTTGTGGAGTATAAAATATGGACAACAACCCTGAGTCCTGTGTGAGTCATGCCGGCGTCTACCTTGTGCGCGCGGCTCCTCGTAATGAAGGCGGTGTATCTTGCAGGCTGATAAATATATCAGAGCATTTCTTTCTGATGACAATAATCGCTCATGTTCTGTTTTCTATCTCCAGCGCTAATAATGTTAATTACCCCGAGCCGGGATTGTTCTCCTAACACTCGTGTGTCTGAGATGTAATTCTAGCTAGAAAACAACAGACTAATGGGAGCGATGCCACTGTGCCGCAGTCAGAGCCGCGCTCGCTATATCTCTCTCTGTCTGGTATTAGAGCACACGCTGTAAATCACTTGTATTCTGTATCCTGTAACACTAGGAGATTTGTTAAACTTCAGCACGTCAAAGTTACTTTTACTTTCAGCTATCAAGTCTACAGAACGGAAACTCGGAGTTAAAGAGGTGTTCAGGGCTAGAAAAAAAGCTCTTTTACAGAAAGAGCACCATGCTTGCCCATAAGGTGTGCCTGCTGTTCATTTGAATTGGGTTAATGTACCAAATTAGGCTAAGCCTATAGACTGAGACTGGTGTAAGGTGATGCAGACACACCTTAAACGTTTGGGCTTTGTTGCATACCTTTCCCGAATGTGAGTTGCACCATGGGAAAAAGTTGTCTCGCTGCCCAATGGAGTGACGTTCAGGACAGGAATGATTCCCTATTTAAGAACCCTGTTTTGCCTCCTTGCAGCGTCCAGTGCTTTCCAGTGACCTCATATGCCCAGGGTTACTATTGAGGCCTGTGAATGGGCCACAGTGGTCACATGGGCACCTCGAGCACCATGACATTAATCACAGCCAACAGCAGTGACACTGGGCACTTTGGGTCATGAGGAGATCAGGAGAGTGCACTGAACCCCTCTCTCGATCCCGGAGACCTGTGATTGGTCTACAGTGGTCCTATTAGCAGCGCCGCACCTCCCATGAGGTGACCTGAAGCGAGCGCTTCAGGCGGCGCTATTCCAGGGCCTCAGGGAGGGCGGCATTTTTGGTTACCTAAGCCAGTCCAGGACAAGCTGTCCTGGACTGGCTTAGCACCGAGCGGTGGTTTGGGGAGGCCACTGGAGCAGCCTCCCCTCACGCTCAGGCAGAGAGCAGGTTGTCTCCGTGCCTGCTCTCTGCCCGCGAACGGCGCTAAGCCCCGCCCCCTGTATTTCACCATGCCCCTCTGCCACGCATCCTCTGCCCCGCCCCCACCTCCCGGCGGGGGGGGGGGGGCTTTCTGTAGTTCGCCTCGGGCGGCGAAAGGGGCAGGTTCGCCCCTGGGTCCTATGGATACACCAAGCATCATGGCATCATAATACTTGGCATGCTCATATCAGTAGGGAAGAGAAGAAAACTTAGAGTATATTCATTTGGCTTCCAGTTCTAACCAAACTTGTTTGACTTGAAAGAAATCAGGGACCTGAGCCACCTGAGCCGAAAGCTAACCGAATCTTGGGAGATTTGTCCATCTCTACCTAGGATGATGATGAAAGCGTCCTGTTCAATGCCATGTCCTGCAATCTTGCACACTGGGCCTAGCTATCACTTATACTCAGGGGTGAACCTAGCCTTTTTGCCGCCTGAGGTGGATGACAGAAAGCTGCCTCCCCAATCCCAACCCTCCCCACCCGCCCCCCCAATCCCTGCCCCCCACGGCAAAAAGGCTAGGCTCACCCCTGACTACACAGCATGTAGTCCAAAAATTGTTTCAATTTTTGGACCCCACGCTGTGTAGTGATTAACCCCCTGCCCCCCACCGGTGTCCGTTTACCTGCCATGTAACCCGGCGTGGTTACGGCGTGCTAAGCGTGAGGGGCGGCCGCTGGAGCAGCGCTGCTAATAGGCAAGTTAAAGCAGCGCTGCGTCCACAGGGCCTCCCCAATCCACCGCTCGCTTTCCATGCTGCTTGTCCTGGACTAGCTTAGGTCAATAAAAATGCCGCCCCCCCAGGGCCCCGGCATAGCGCCGCCTGAAGCGGTCGCTTCAGGTCGCCTCATGACAGGTGCGGTGCTGCTTATACTGTCAACATGTCATCTGTCTCGCCACTGGAGAACTCCATACTTTCTTTGTGATGACCTGCAGGGGTCGGCGTCTGGGCGTCATTTCTGAAAGAGACAGGCCGGACACAGCAATGTATTGGTTATGAGAGGAAAGAAGCAGATAAGACTACATTTTCAATGTAACAGGTTCCCTTTACGAAAGTGAATATCCAATTCTTATCTACTATGTCACCTTCCAAAGATGATGTGGAGGACTTGAGGAACAATTACCAACCCATGACACTTCCTCGCTCTACTCTATGAAGTAAAGGCCAGAACCTGACCAAAAACGAGACATCTTGGGATGGAAAAGAACATTTGGGAGGACGGTTGGGGTGGAATCGCCGAGTCACAATGTATCATTTTGATTATTGTAAATGTCACCAGAGGATGAGGCGGTATTTTCTGTAATTAGTCGAAATCTTTCCATATACCAAAAGCTTCAGCAAATGTTCCGGGCTTATGCCAGTAAACATCACAACCTACGACCTATTATACTTTTCGGAGCGTTCTGACAGGGTAAGTTATGCCTCATAATTCTCCGAGACTGCAATAAAATTTTCAATAGATGTCTTAGTATTGCTGAGGTTCCTGGAGGAATGCAGAGTGAGTCTTAGATTTCAGCCCATATCATTTTGCACGCTGACGTTTTTTTAATGAAAAATACAAAAAAAGAAAAAAAAGTCTTTGCAGAGAAACTATCAATCTGAAATCGCTCAGAGCACATTTGTGTTACGGTTTCATGCCTGAGACAAGACGTTTTTTGCATATATTGGAAAAGGTTATGAAAGTCTATAAATATTTTGCAAATGCTGAACAATGAAATTTCGCACATGAAGTCGCACTGTGTGCAAAATGTGGCGGGATGTGAAAACAAAGATGTTCATCAAGTGCATCCTAATAACCAGCAGGGAACACAAGGCATCCAAAATACTTCCACAATACCCCCCAAGCTATACAGAACTAGTGACCTCAGTGTGGGGGAGGTAGCTCGGTAGCAGCAATGGTGCAGATCCAACTGGGACACAAAATATGCAGCAAACTGAAAAAAAAACAGGAAAATAAAACCTTCACTTTAGGCAGAAAATGAGCAAAATAAAATGCAGCCTTAACTTCAGGCAAAGAAAAGCATGTGAAACAGAATCCTGCTCGTCCGAGCTCTTAACTAAACAGTAACAATTAACTAACTATACGTGTGGCTTACTACCAGCCACATGGACAAACAGATTAGTACAATGCAGTCTCACCGGACTAAGAGTATCAGGACAGACCCAGACGCCCCCTCTCAGTCCCTGGATCTGCCCTGAAGTGCAGGCTCTTTAGCCTTTTATGGCCCCAGTAATGAGTCCAGTACGCACAGCTGGAACTGAGGTCTATTCCAGACTTGCCCTGGACCACATGTATGATAGAAAGCTAGGGCTGATGTAGCTAGGGCTGATGACTCCAGCACTCTGCCTGTCACCTTTTCAAAGGAGTTATCACCTATCACCAGGTCTAAAAAGCCCAATGACATACATCATCTGATCAATGCTGTCATCCTGAACATTTTGTTTTTTTGTTTATCCAAATCTGTGCAGCTATTCCAAAGATATAAGCCCTTTTAGTGTTGATGCAGATTAGGATCTATTAGCCAAGTTGGAAGTAACACTCCCTGACATACAGCACACAGATACCCTGTCCCGAGACAAACAACAGTGGCTAGTAGAACGTAAACTGCATCAACATTAAAAGGGCTTACATTGTTGGGCAAAAGTATTGGCACCCCTGCAATTCTGTCAGATAATACTCAGTTTCTTCCAGATAATGATTGCAATCACAAATTCTTTGGTATTATTATCTTCATTTAATTTGTATTCAATGGAAAACCACAAAAAGAATTGTCAAAAAGCCAAATTGGATATAATTCCACAGCAAACATAAAAAAAGGGGGTGGACAAAAGTATTGGCACTGTTTGAAAAATCATGTGATGCTTCTCTAATTTGTGTAATTAACAGCACCTGTTACTTACCTGAGGCACCTAACAGGTGGTGGAAATAACTTAATCACACTTGCAGCCAGTTGAAATGGATTAAAGTTGACTCAACCTCTGTCCTGTGTCCTCGTGTGACTACATTGAGAATGGAGAAAAGAAAGAAGACCAAAGAACTGTCTGAGGACTTGAGAAGCAAAATTGTGAGGAAACTGTATATCTTTGGAATAGCTGAACAGATTTGAATAAACAAAGTACCAAAATACTGAAGGTGACAGTGCCGATCAGATGATTTAGGTTATTGGGCTTTTCAAACTTGTTCACAGGTCCCTTTAACATCTATGGGGCTGATGGAAATGGCCAGGTACAGCACTATGCTGTTTCCATCAGTCCCATAGGCACTAAATGAAGCGAAAGGCCATACTCTTTGACTACTGCTCGTGAAGATCTGACTTTTAGCACCTCCATCAACCACCTTGTGGCACTTCAACAAGCACTGTGTCCACTCCATTGTTGTTTGTTCGGTCATGCAATTGACAAGTCCTGAAATTCAGTCCCATTTTGTTTCATGGGACTGAGCTGCATTACCAAGCACAACCACTACCAAGTGCATGGTGTTGTACCTGGTAAAAGCCACAACTATTTCTGCCAGGTGCTTTGTGAAGGTTTCTTGAGGTGGACCCCACCAATAGGCATTGATGGCTTATCCAATGTCCATTCCAATTTGTTGTCTTCTACTAAATCTTTGGGGTCCATAAGAAGATTCTCAAGTTCCATTATTAGGGGATCACTCAGACTTGAACTTGGGGTCACACAGTCGTCACTGTCTCTCTGCTCTAAATGCTCTTGGCCATAACACTCTCCAAGGGTTAGATCCTAGGATATTCCCGAGACGTGAGCTAGATCTGCATCTCCCTATTGTTCTGCAATGAGAATATCTCGCTGATATATCACCTCCAGCGATCAATGATTTGTTTCCCTGGGCCAATTGTAATGTAACAAATTCCCAGCCGTAGCAAAGGTGCCCTCCACATCAACAAATCAGCAGAATTAATTTGCTAGTATACAAGACAAATCAACAATACAAACCCAAATACTTTCCCTTCTAAGAATTATAGCATATAAATCTGGGTAAATGAAGAATGCGAAGAGCGCGCATTGTGTATGTGCGCACAACCATAAATCACAGTAATGATGACGTCTATAGCAATGAACTGAGATCCTTGCTGTTTCCACAGAGGGGAACGACTGTTCTGTAGGGCTTCAGGAGATGTGTGTCCTGGTGCCAGCCATGACAGCCCAGATGTGGTGTACAGAATACAATCATGGCTTCTCGAATTCCCATGTATAAGAAATGCAAATGTAAAAAAAAGTTACAAAAATTGGAATTTCCATCTAAAATTCCAGAACTAATAAACTAATTGATGCTTTGACTCGCGGCTTTCACTAGAGATGAGCAAACTGGTGTGTAAAGAGCCAGGTGCATTCCCAATTTTACCAAAATTTTTGGTTTGGATGAACCTTGGGGGAATCACTTAGGCCCAACCACATAAAATTCAAGAACATTAGAACTAATAAGCTAATTGATGCTTTGACTTGTGGCTTTCACTAGAGATGAACAAACTGGTGTGTAAAGAGCCAGGTGCATTGCCAATTTTACCAAAATTTTGGCTTGGATGAACCTTGGGGGAATCACTGAGGCCCAACCACATAAAATTCCAGAATATTAGAACTAATAAACTAATTGATGCTTTGACTCATGGCTTTCACTAGAGATGAGCAAACCGGTGTTTAAAGAGCCAGGTGCATTCCCAATTTTACCAAAATTTTGGCTTGGATGAACCCTGGGGGAATCACTGAGGCCCAACCACATAAAATTCCAGAACATTAGAAATAATAAACTAATTGATGCTTTGACTCGTGGCTTTCACTAGAGATGAGCAAACTGGTGTTTAAAGAGCCAGGTGCATTGCCAATTTTACCAAAATTTTGGCTTGGATGAACCTTGGGGGAATCACTGAGGTCCAACCACATAAAATTCCAGAACATTAGAACTAATAAACTAATTGATGCTTTGACTCGTGGCTGTCACTAGAGATGAACAAACTGGTGTGTAAAGAGCCAGGTGCATTGCCAATTTTACCAAAATTTTGGCTTGGATGAACCCTGGGGGAATCACTGAGGCCAGTACTTTCCCAGGGCCGCCAATGTTCCCCAGAAGGGCATTAAGTTAATATACTCTGACGTCTGAAGAGACCCCAAAATATAATAATAGTATTGGTTTGGACCTTATAGATTGTAAGTTTATATTGTCAACTTATGTTAGGTTCCCACGTGTTCAGGTTTCTATTCTTTGTGTTTGCTTGTGGACACCAAAAATGGAAACCCACTTAAAAAGTAGTT
Organism: Leptodactylus fuscus; assembly: GCF_031893055.1. Taxonomy (NCBI): domain Eukaryota; kingdom Metazoa; phylum Chordata; class Amphibia; order Anura; family Leptodactylidae; genus Leptodactylus; species Leptodactylus fuscus. The sequence continues at coordinate 76,844,829 of NC_134273.1, read as the reverse complement.
ACCCGCAGAAACCTGAGGACCCCATAGATTATAATTGGGTCGCTGTGTTTCCACCCGAAATTGACAGAGATATAATAGGAAGTAATCAGTGCTCCGTGCTGACATACCCCGCACATCACCCTAGCTGCGGTATACTTTATTACCATATAGCTTGCAGATGGGAAAGCAGGATGACAGTCTGTCAGGCCCCTCGCAGCTACGATGGTTCTTACCCAGCTTTCCATAGAAACATCTCTTTAGAATTTGCTCTGAAAACTCAATAAACTTTTTGTTACACTTTCTCGGTGACACCTCCGCCCGCGCTGCGGTATGAATTGTGGGTTATTAAATTTCCAGTCTCCATGTAAGATATATTTATGTAGAAACCGGTCTGTGCAATGTACTGAAATAATGTAAAGTAATGGTGACTGCCTGATGTGACGGATCTGAAGCCATACTCTATTCATGATGAAGGCAGATGACACAAAGATAATATAAACCCTCCATTTATATAAGAAGAGGTAACAACTTGTAGGAATATTATTGGCTCGGAGTTTCCTTGATGCATTTTGCTTTATACTGTCTGTGACATTTTCGCTTTTTTATGTGCTGATGCATAACTTACACGGCTTCCTCTCGTAATTGGCCGTACGTCAGTGTCAGCGCTGTTGATGTTTTTGCCTAACCTCTTAATGCTCCCATTACAATTAAACAAGAAGCTGAGATATACGATAGCAGTCAAGAAGCTGAGACGGAAGGTATAAGACGAGTCAACAAGCTGAGAAAAAGGATGTCTGGATGCAATGGACTCCATTAACTTAGGGCATCTAAAATTGCCTCAATAGAGAGGTCCTGGATAATACACACAGTGATGTCACAGTACAGGGATAATACACACAGTGATGTCACAGTACAGGGATAATACACACAGTGATGTCACAGTACAGGATAATACACACAGTGATGTCACAGTACAGGGATAATACACACAGTGATGTCACAGTACAGAGATAATACACACAGTGATGTCACAGTACAGGGATAATACACACAGTGATGTCACAGTACAGGGATAATACACACAGTGATGTCACAGTACAGGGATAATACACACAGTGATGTCACAGTACAGGGATAATACACACAGTGATGTCACAGTACAGGGATAATACACACAGTGATGTCACAGTACAGGGATAATACACACAGTGATGTCACACTGCCTGTTCTGGTCTCGGCACCATCCTCTGCTCGCATGCAGCGGCACAGGAGGCGTGTGCAGTTTGATAACTTGCTTAGAGTTTTTGGTTGCATTATCTGAACACTGTCCTATTCCTTCACCTTGGTAATTGATTTTCTACCACACCCTTCTCCTTCACCTTCTTTTCCCTCTGCTCCTCTAAGAGTTAAGTTTTGTTTTTTCCTGTGATTGACAGCCTGCCTTCCTATCAGGTTCAGGACTGGTTCATCCTCCCTATTTATTCTTGGTTCACACTCACATTGGTGCTTGCTATTGCCTTGTGCGTGCTGGCTTTTCTCTTGCTGTTTTTTTGTGTATTCTGATTCTTGACCTCTGGCTTTCCCTATTGACTACTCTTTTGGATTTCGATTTTGACACTGCATTGCTCGTCTGTTATTGACCCCTGGCTAGCTGACCTCCCTTGTTGTTGTTTGTCTTGTCCGCGTTTTGTATCTTACGTATATAGGAAGGGATCATCTCCAAGTTATCACCTATCACTTAGGATTGGACCGGCAAGCAGGAAGGGACAGTGGGGAGTTTCAGACCAGGGCTCACTGTCTAGTGCCCCTTCCTCCAGGGTTCAGCAGCTACTGGGGACTTGTCGTCCTAGCAATTCCCTAACATTTAGATTAAGTGAACTGGGAGTCACTGTAACTAAGTCAATGACCAAGAACAACCTCCACTTGCAGACTCGCCAATCCGCAGCCATTTGTTGGTTCATCTGGTCCGGGAGAGATTACTTTTAGATTTTGAAACCACCGGGCTCTATAGAGTAATGTAGAATGGGGCCACCTTAGCTCTGAGCAACATTAGGCAGAGCCCTGTCCCTATGCCCCCTATGAATGTACCGCTATATATTGCTATAATCCATGTACATAGCTATAAAGTCACCCTGTGTATAATCCGGTATGTGCTTACACGGCAAACGGCTGCTGAAGAGTGAAAGACTCAGATAAGTAGTTATTGGTAAACTCTTCACGTATTTCATATATAGTTATAAGGCTCAGTAATATCCTGTCTGCATTCCTTTTGTCCTCTAGAAAGTAGCAATGCAGGACAACTCTCAGTATACAGTTTTCTTGCTTTTTTTTGCACAAAGTTCTGTCCAGAGATTGTCACCATTCCCATCAGTAATCTCATCCTAGTGCTCTCGTCTCTGCAAGGTGGAGGACTATAGTATCTTGTAGGAATCAATGAAGGCTTCTGTATCCATTCAACTCACAGCTACTCCTATACTGGGGGTGATGAACTGATTGACCATGATTGCAATCTGGACCAGACCATGGAAGGCAGCCAATGAAATGGGGTAATCTATATCATGTCCCCTTAATACATCTCTGTCCTTATCTTTTGATACATCTCCACCCAGTTCTTGCAAGTAGTGTTGGGTAAAACCAGTTTGTAACAAGTTGGGTTTCTTATGTATTTTCTAAAAATCTCAGGTTTTACTAAACCCCCAAATTTTGGGAGTTCAGATTACGCAAATTGTTGTCATTTCTTATAATTTGGAGTTTCTTAAGGAATAATTGCTGAACGCCAGGGAAGTATTTTCCAACATTCTGATCTTCTTTCCAGGTCATCGGCTAGTAAGAGACCCCATCGTATAACAATTAACTTTGCCCTGTGCCTCCGGTTTGATCTGAAACAAAATTTCCTGTTGATCCTTGCCAAAACAAATCTCAAGATGGTTCACCTATCACTATATCCAAGAACTCTTATCATTCTCTTCTTATCTGCACTTCACATAATACTCTCCAAGATTTCTCCCATGAATCCCTTGTATTCTGGAATTCGCTTCTCCAACAAAACAAAACCTGCAAAATTGAAAAGTTAAAGGGACATGGAAAACCAAACTTTTCAGGAACGCTTACAACCCTGCTGCCGTTACAATACCATATGAGAAGATATATGCAAATGGTCCGCAACCATATGCGAAGCTTGTACAGGCACCAGTGTCTCCTTTGCCTTCCCTTGTATCTTGGAAGCTCCTCGTGGGCAGGGTCTTCTCTGCCTCTGGACCAGTCTTTTGGACTAGGTGGAGACTTTTCTTGTCTTGAAAGCCATGGAATTAATGAAAAATAATACTACTACTCCTGGTTTACTTTATTAGAAGTGGTTCTACTGCTCAGTCATACATCGCGAACATGATGTCTACATCCATAGCAGTGGAAGACAAGGTCCAAAATGCAAATGTCTGTTCCATTCCTTCACCAAAATCATGCATAGCTTAAAGATCTGGTTAACTGGATTGGAAACCCATTCAGATGAATGCTACTCGCCAGCTTAGAAAACATATTCACAAAACCGATTTTTATCAAGGTATAATAAAACCTTCAAGTCAATGCGAGGCCTTACGTACAAGACATTCAAAGAGCCATCTTGGGTTCTATTTTTCTTGACATTGACCTCACCGTCCTCTCTGGGCGTTGGGAAGAGAAACGGAAATTGAGACAAGGAAATATTAAGGTATAGTAAATGTAAGATCCAAGAACTATATGACCACTATGAGTAATGGGGTCGTGTCTAGCGTCCCCTGGGTTCCATTAGTTGAGATCCGTATACTGTAAAGTAGCAGCCATTTTGTTGTCAAGGATATGTACAACCAGTCGAGAGATCTTATTGCAAAGCTATAAATGATTAATCACATGATGAGAAGGTAAAAAACACATAAATACCCACTTAAGGAACCTCCCGCAATCTTATCCCTGGAAGGATTAAATTACCATGGCAAAAGACCAAGTGGAGCCGCTGTTGTATTTTCCACTATCAGCATGATAAACCGTCTGGCCAGATCCAAAAAGAAGGCTGAAAAGAGGGGACACGGCACATTTGCAGCATTTATCTAAGCAGTCCAGACTAGCCGCACTATTCACACAGATTTATTAATGGTACGTGCCAGACCACTGCTGTTTATTAGTTCGCGGGAGCAAAATTACCTTTCGAGTCCAGTAGAACAGCTAAAATATGGTCCACGGCCCTGCCTGCCAACATGAGTCCCGTACAGCAGCGACTAAGGAATGATCTAAAGCTAAATATCCAGTTGGCAGACATATTCTCTGCAATAGAAACTGTATATAAAAGGCTTATGGTCTTTCAAGTTGTTTACTTGCATTGCCTTTGATTATTGATCCAAGTTCTTCATTGGATTGAACCTGGATATTGGAAGACTACATAAAATGAAATTGTTAGCCATTGTTTGCCTCCACTTATGCTTTTGTCTGGCCGGCAGACCCTGAATTCTATTTTACAAATATCAATTAAGTCTCAAATAGAACCATAACTTCATATGGCTATATAGTGTATTCAGGTTGTTCCTCATGGGCGCGTCTTCTGCTTAACTTCTATTGCTTCCACAATCTTATTAGTCAATCCATGTAACCATATAACAAGATCCTAGAGAAGAGAGAAAGAACCATATGCTTTGTAGTTGCAGAGGGACAGTCTCAGATTACTGGTATTGTCCCTCTGTCTCAAGGAACTACTTGTCTGTCCTGGAAGAAACCATTTTTGTCAGGGATCACTCCTGCCCATTAGACTTCCAAGATGGAAGTTTGTATAAGTGTGTTGGCTACTCATGTGTATTTTTTTTTGTTTGTTGCTATTACTAGTTGTGAGAACATTGAGAAGATTTACTCTATGTGTGTCTATAAAGAGGACCTGCCACGAGGTCTACAAGGCCCTACAATATACTGCAGATCATCTGAAAGACTTCACAGCTGTCCCTTTTTTGGCATTCCTATGTGGCTAGAATCAGGCTTAAGGTCTGACAATCCCAATGACATATGTCATTTGCACTGTCACCCTGAACATTTCGATGTGATGTTTATCCAAATCCGTTCAGCTATTCCAAAGATATAAGCCCTTCAGTGTTGATGCACCTTAGGGTTTACAAGCCGTGTGAGAGGTAATGCTGGGGGTCCTCTGCAGACGGGGGTCTCTGGGTGTATGACAATACAGGACATCAGAGTTACCACCCACTTGGATAGTATACACACTAAAAGCCTTATATCTTTGGAATAGCTGAATGGATTTGGATGCCCAAGGCGACAGATGATGCATGTCACAGTCAGAGTTGGCAGCAGAACCTTTTCTAGCCAAACTGAGATTGAATGCAAAAAAATGGAGACTTATAAAGTTTTTTCCTTTACTTTCCCTTGTTTAAGATCATGTAGTTGGCTAAAAATGCAGAAAAATGACATAAAAATTGCAAGGTCTTATGGCAGCACTAAGAAGGGCACTGCTATGGGGACACTGTGGTTGTCACTGTATGGAGATACTCATTGCCCCTAATAGTGGGATACTGTAGATATCACTTTACAAGGATACAGTGTCTGTCTTCATTATATGGTCAATGTCCATGGCTGTCACACACTTTTATGGGGGCACTGTGATGGTTACTGCAATGACTGTCACTTTTACAAGCCCTGCCGCTATAATGTGGTCACCTTGACTGTCACTACCTTGGGATTATTGTAGAATTTGGAAGACACGACCTCTTCCTATCTGTTATAGATGGGTACGTGACTATAACCCCCCATAACTCCCAATCTATAACATATGCATTGTTGCTGTTATTACCCTCTGTATTGACAGCATATAGCGGTAATATCCTCTGCTATCAGATGTACAGACTGACACTAATAACTATACCAAGTATTATTATAGATTCATGAGGTTGTACGATCTGCATTTAGTACTATCTGGTGTATTGCTGCATGGAAACAGGAGGGGGCGCCCTAGGACCTACTAAAATGTCACATGAACATTTGTATGAATCACTTACGCCTTATCTTTTATGCATAGGAAGAGTAAAAGTGCATTACATAGCAAATGTTATGTAGCTTCTATACTATAGCCATGTAAACGGGACGTAGGATAATACTGCATCTAACCACATAGCCAGGTCACTGACCAGAGGACCCTGCAAATAAACAAGGTTTCACCGGTCTGACACAGAAGCGCCTACTATAAGTACCTGGGGATTATTTGGATCAGGGTGTGCTCACGCAACTATGGCCATATTACGGCTCTCTGTAGGATCTGTATACCTAGTGCTAATAATTGGATTACATCCAGTGCTACCATATCAAGAAATTATTTTGCAAAATTTGCAAAAAATAAAATAAAATTGTGAGCCTATTCCTGATTTAACAGAACATTGGTGCAGATTTATTAAGACTGGCGCGCCGTACAGAGCCTAATAACATCGCCAAACCCCTGGTCTATGTGCACGATGGCTATAAAGATAGTATATTATGATTCCCCCTCTACAACAACCCTGAATACCGTACAGTAGTGCATGATTAAAAACAGGAAAGATATAGACATTATACATAAGAGGTATACACTGAAAAGATTGTGAACATCTAAATAATGGCGCACTTCAATGGACTGATGATTGCTTAGAAACGTCTCCAGCTACTTATTCCCGGGGATTGCATAAACTATGTAAATAAAATCAGGTGCAGATGAGATGCAGGAAAAGGCCTGGAAATACACAAAAAGTATATACTATGTATACAGATGCAGCTGAGCGTGTCACGTGCAGAAACACAACTCAATGCAATGTCATGACGAGCTACAAACGGAGCTGGAAAGGTATCATGGTGCAATTTTGGAAGATGGTGGTACATGCAATAGTCAGGGGCTTAACTTGAAGGTCCAGGGCCCCAATGCAGAATCCGTAATGGATCCCTTACTTACCTTGTGCAACTTACAATAGTGATATATTTTATGTGGCAGAAGAGCCTTTTTGACCCCCTCTGGGTCCTGAGCCCAGTATTGATGGTTACCACCACCGCACCCCCTATAGCTATGACCCTGGCAATATTCATATGTTTGCAGCTCTCTGGCCTAGCAGATTGGACAAGAGATGGGTGAGTTTCATAGATTTGTCCATCTGTTTTATTTCAAGCTGAACTTCTTCGACGCAACCAAGGCGAATTTTAGAAACCAGAATATAATATGGTGAGATACTCACATCCCCCCCACCTATCTCAGGCTCCCTCGTGGAGTCTGGTGCTCGCTTGGGATTTTCTTGCAGCCTCTTGGCTGACATCGCAAGCCCAGGGGACTGGTGAGGCCAGTGATTGGGATTCAGTGGTCACACACGACGCAACAACGTCATGATGCTTTATCGCAAGGGTCATCGTCTAATCTGAGGCCTCAACATCCTCCTGGAGACCCACGACATCACTCATCAGGCCAAAAGAGGCTGGAATGCCACCAAAGAGGATCTCAAGGGAGTCCAAGAGAGTGAGGCAAAGTGAATTTGAGTGTTTATTATATTTTCGCTCTTCCATTGAACCTCCACTTGTTAGGCTCATGGACATGAAGAAACCCCAGAGTATAATAGTGATTTATGAGTGACGAGTCCTAAAAGTTTCAGGTCTGGGTTGAGTCTGAAACTTTTGGAAAACTGGAGAACTAATTCACTCATCTCCTCCAAAGTTCCAAGTGGAAGAAACCCTTCTAGGTTGCCGATATCCCCCATTAGGGCCAATGGTAATGGTTGTATTGGGGGGAGTTATAGGAAAGGAAAGACTGAGGATTTGGTTTTGTTTTTGCTAAATCTGCATGATACAGTCAAGATCCCACTTGCAGCTAAAATACCCTGCCTCCACTGGCCGTTTTTGGTACTGCAAAAAAAAAAAAAATCTATTTATTATTTATCCATTGATTAGGGTTGAGCAATCGGGATCTGGAAAGATCGGATCCCGATCGGCAATCAAGCAAATTTCACGGTCGCATTTTGGGATTGGCTGGAAAATGATCGGAAATCGGATTTAGAAATTTCAAGATCGGCTCAACCCTAAAAGCGACTTTTCCCATAGAGAAGCATTGACTAGGGTTGAGCAATCAGGATCGAGAAATATCGGATCCTGATTGGCAATTGAGCAAATTTTACGATCGCGATCGGGATTGGCTGGAAAATTATTGGAAATCGGATTTTAACCGGTTAAGGACCAGGCCCAAAAGTATGTTAAAGACCAGGCCTCTTTTTTCAAAACTGACATGTGTCACTTTAAATGGCAATAACTTTGAGACGCTTTAACTTACAAAAATGATTTTGAGATTGTTTTTTTTGTAACACATTATACTTCATGATAGTGGTAAACACTAATCAATATTTTTGCATTTATTTATAAAAAAACTAGGAAATTTGATGGAAATTTGAAAAAAATTGCAATTTTCAAAATGTGAAATTCTCTACTTTTCAAGCAGATAGTCATACCATCCAAATACATGAATAAATATTATCTCCCATATCTCTGCTTTATATTGGCATCATCTTTTGATGGTCTTTTAATTTATTTTGGACGTCACAAGGCTTAAAAGTGTAACAGCGATTTTCCAGATTTACAAGAAAATTCTCCAAACCAATTTTTTAGGGACCGCTTCAGTTCTGAAAGTAATTATAAAGGCCTGTATAATAGAAACCCCCATAAATTACCCCATTTTCAAAACTGCACCCCTCAAATTATTCAAAACAGCATTTGGGATGTTTGTTAACCCTTTAAGCATTTCATAAGAATAAAAATAATATGGCAGTGAAATTTAGACATTTCATTTTTTTTCACTAATACATTCATTTAGACCTAAAATTAACACATTCACAAAGGGTTAAAGGAGAAAATGCATCTGATAGTTTATTGTGCAATTTCTCCCGTGCACAGAAATACCCCACATGTGGGTATAAACTGACTTTTGGGCACACGACAGTGCATGGAAGGGAAGGAGCGACACTGGGTGTTTGAACAGCAGATTTTGCTGGAATAATTTTCAGGCGCCATGCCTTATTTGCAGAGACCCTAGAGTACCAAAACAATGGAAACCCCCCAAAAGTGACCCCATTTTAGAATCCACACCCCTCACAGAATTCATCAAGGGGTATAGTCAGCATTTAGACCCTACAGTTGTTTCACAGATTTTACTAACATTGGGATGTGTAAATGAAAAATTACTAAAATGTCACTTTATCTCCAAAGTTTTCATTTTCACAAGGGGTTAAAGGAGTAAAAGCCCCCCACAGTTTGTTAAACAATTTCTCCTGAACACGGCAATACCCCATATGTGACCATAGTATGCTGTATGGGAACATGGCGGGGCTTGGAATGGAAGGAGCGCTATTTGGCTTTTGGATGGCAGATTTTACTGGAATAATTTTAGGTGCCATGTCTCATTTGCAGAGCCCCTAGAGTACCAATACAGTGGAAACCCCCTAAAAGTGACCCCATTTTGGAAACTACACCCCACACAGAACATATCAAAGGGTAGAGTGAGCATTTTGACCCTACAGCTGTTTCACAGATTTTATTAACATTGGGCCTTGAAAATGAAAAATTACTTTTTTTCCAACAAACTGTCAATTTAGCCCCAAATTTTTAATTTTCACAAGAGGATAAAGGAGAAAAAGCTCCCTAAAGTTCGTTACACAATTTCTCCTGAACACAGAAATGCCCCATATGTGGCCATAATCTGCTGTATGGGAACATGGCGGGGCTCAGAATGGAAAGAGGGCTATTTGGCTTTTGAAGGGCAGATTTTGCTGGAATATTTTTCAGATCCCATGTCGCATTTGCAGAGCCCCTAAAGTATCAATACAGTGGAAACCCCCTAAAAGTGACCCCATTTTGGAAACTACACCCCTCATAGAATTTATCTAGGGGTAGAGTGAGTATTTTGGCCTCACAGGTGTTTCACAGATTTTATTAACATTGGGACGTGAAAATGAAATATTACTTTTTTTCCCAATGAATCGTCCATTTAGCGCCATATTTTTAATTTTGCAAATAGTTTAAGAATTAAAATCCCCCCAAAGTTTGTTACACAATTTCTTCTGAGCACGGCAATACCCCATATGTGGCCATAATCTGCTGTATGGGTACATGTTGGGGCTCAGAATGGAAAGAGCGCTATTTGGATTTTGGAGGGCAGATGTTGCTGGAATAGTTTTCAGGTGCCATGTCGCATTTGCTGAGCCCCTAAAGTACCAATACAGTGGAAACCCCTCAAAAGTGACCCCATTTTAGAAACTACACCTGTCAAGGAATGTATCAAGGGGTATTATCATTTTGAGCCTAAAATGCTTCCCAAAAATTAATGTACAAAATGAAAATTGAAATTTTTAAAAATATGCCATTTCAGTGCCCAATACGTTGCACCCACTTTGTGTTGTCAGAGACCTACACTCCTAAAACTATTAAGTGGGCCATCCCGAGGGGCAAAAAATTATATATGTGGGTGTAAACTGCTGCTTGGGCACACAGCAGGGCTCAGAAGGGAAGGACCACTGTGCGTTTTAGCTTTTGGGGTAGAGATTTAGAGGGACCCTCTGGGCACCATGTTGTTTTTGCAGAGCCCTGGAGGTGCCAGTAAACTGGAATTCACCAAGAAGTGACCCCATTTTGTAGGGGCAATTTTAGGGTCTCTGCAAATGTGACATGGTGTCCAAAAACGAAGAATCTAAATCTGCACTCCAAAAGCACATATTGCTCCTTCACATCTGCGCCCTGCTGGGTACCCAAATAGCAGTGTATGCCCACATGTATGACACTGGTGTACCCCGGATAACGGACTTAATGCCATATGTGGGTATAAATGGCTGTTTGGGCACAGCCGGGCACAGAAGGAAAGGAGTGCTATATTGGTTTTTGGAGCACACCATGCCACTTTTGCAAAGCCCCTGAATTGCCAATAAAGTGGAATCTGCAGACATGTCACCCCATCTTGGACACTACCCCACTGATGGGATTTATCAAGTGGTGTAGCGAGATTTTTTTAACCCTTGAGTGTTGCATTTATTTAGTTTCCAGAAATGAAATCGCAACTGATAGAGAAGTTAAAAATGAAAATTTTACAGATTTGCCATTTCAGTGTGCAACATGTTGTGCCCGACTTATGTCAGCAGAGACACTCCAAAAACTGTTAAGCGGGTATCCTGGGCACAACAGCTTTTAGAGCGTTCATCTCTGATACAAGTCGGGCATATCATATTACGCACTGAAAGGACGTATTCCTGGAAAAATGGTCATTTTCACCTTTCACAATCAGCTTCGTATTCATTTATGGATAATAAGTTATAGCAACACTTGGGGGTTAAAAATGCTCTCTGTACCCCTGGAGAAATCCTTCAGGGGTGTAGTTTCCAAAATAAGGTCACATATCAGGGGATTCCACGTTACTGGCGTTTCAGCTCTGCAAAAGTGTCATGGCATCCAAAAACCAAACCGTCTGCGCTCCAAAAACCCAATAACCCTTCTTCCCTTCTGTGTCCGGCTGTGCCCCAATATCAGTTTATACCCACATATGACATTACGTCCGTTATCCCGGGTACACCAGTGTCATACATGTGTCATACATGTGGCATAAACTGCAGTTTGGGCGCACAGCAGGGCGCAGAAGGGAAGGAGCGCGATGCGGCTTTTGGAGTACAGATTCAGATGTTTGGTATCTGGACGCCATGTCATGTTTGTAGAGCCTGTAAGGTACCAGAAAAGTGGATTCCCCAAAGGAGTGACCCCATTTTGAAAACTGCACCCCTCAAAGAATGTATCAGGGGGTGTAGTGAGGATTAGTATCCCAGACGTGACTGCACAGCGGATGGCGAAGAGGGAATATATAAGCGGTGCGGAGGACATTGGGGACACCAAATTCCCTACTATGTCCCAGTAGCTCCTATGATTGGGGGAGTCACTCTGGGGGTCAATTTAGGGGTCACTTCTGGTGTCCGTTCCCTCATAAGCTGTAAATCTGGGGTGTCCCCTGATATCCGCTCGCACCGCTTATATATTCCCTTCCTGCCGCAGCCAGTTGTGTTCTAATAATTTGGCGATTTTTGCGGGCTTTTGTCTTCACATTATTAGATGCTATATTTTCTTTATTTTTCTGGTGACGCAGCCATATAAGGGCTTGTTATTTGCGGGATGAGATGCATTTCGTAATGACACTGTTTTTGGGTGTCTACATCTTATTGAATACATTTTATTAACCCTTTTTTGCTGGATTTAAAAAAAAAAAATCAATCCTGGCATTGAGTTTTACTTTTTTAATTTTGCGCCATGCAGCGTACAGTATAAGTAACATGTTCCCTTTATTCTGCGGGTCGGTACGGTTATGGCGATACCTCATTTATAGTATTTTTTTATGTGTTACTAGTTCTGCAGAGGAAAAACACATTTGGGGACATAAATCAATGTTTTTTGCATAGCATCTTCTGAGAGGCGTAACATTTTTATTTTTCGGTTGACAGTGTTGGTTGAGGGCTTATTTTTTGCGGGACAACCTGCGCTTTTTATTGGTACTGTTATCGGATGCATATGACTTTTTGATCACTTTTTATAGTATATTTTGTAAGGTGAGACGGCGAAAAATCATTACTTCCGGCGAGTTTTTTCCGGGTTTTTTTTCCGGCGTTCGCCGTGTACATTAAATATTATTTCAGTTTTATTGTATAGATTGTTACGGACGCGACAATACCAAATATGCATTGTTTTTATTACTTTTTAGTTCTTTTTTTATATAATTCATTTTCTATAGAGAAAAAGGGATTTTTGGGCTTTATTACTTTATTAATTTTTTTCATACACTTCATTTTATTTTTTTTTTACTTTTTCATGTGTCCATTTAGGACACTTCAATCAGCAATACTGTGCTGATATAGAATGCCATGTGAGACACAGCCTGCAGGTGTCCCACATGGCATTCCGTAGCTGGATGTCAGGCTGTGTAGACGCACAGCCTGACATCAGAAGGTCCTGGCAGGATCACCAGGTATGTGGGGGCTCCGGGCAGTCTGGGGTCACTGGCCAGACCCCAGACTACCTTTTACTGCTATCGGCACCCTCCGATCTCGCCGCGGGGGGTGCCGATCAGCTTCAATTGCTGGCGGATGCCTTTCGATCGCGCCGTGATGTTTCACGGCGCGATCGAAAGGGTTAAAACGTCCAGTCGGACTCAGTTCCGACTGGACGTTATTGAGGAAGGGGTTAGGTGTTAGTAACACCTAACCCCCGTCCTCCCCGCACCCCTCCCCCCGCCAAGAAGGTACCTAAAGACAGGACGTATTTTGACAATAGTCCGGTCTTTAGGTACCTGGACCGCAGGCCGTAAATTTACGTACGGCGGTCCTTAACCGGTTAAAATCGATCCTGAAATCTCAAGATCGCCTCAACCCTACCATCGATTCATTTTGTAGCACTGAAGACTCCTTGTCAGGGCTTTCACTATGTATAAGCTTCCCTTCTCCACTCTCCCCTGTGCGCAAATTCCCTTTCTGCTCCAGGGTCTTCTCTATGTCACATTGTCTGTCTTGTGTCTTACTTCTTCATTCCATGCTGCATCGCTCTCCTCACCCTATGGACCGAGCTATAAATTACCCCCATGAGTGGATTCAAGGAGCAAGGAGGTCATGTGTTACTGTAACATTTCATGTGCTGGCTGAACTGCTCACGGGGAGGGGTAGTGAGCTTGCAAATGAAACGTCACAGGTATGGTTATTGACCTGAAGTGTTTTGTATTGATACATCCTGTTATTTGGCTTGCTTTAAGTGCTTCAAGCTTTATAATATAGGTGTTATCTTTTATAGCAATAGTGAGTGATGAAAATGATGATGAGATGATCTTCATACCCATGGTGACAGTTAAAGCGATCTCTTAAGACATTGCCTCAAAGTGACGTGCAAAATATCAGGTCTAATTCCATCTTCTCTTGAGTTAACACTTCCAGCACCTTGCTATATAACCGTCCCGCAGCCACCTGACATTGAGTACTTCATTAATTCTCAAATAAACCGTGTTCTGCTGACAAGTCCAAAAAGTGGTTTGAAGGGAATAACATATTATTCAGCAATATTTCTCTCCCAAGACGCACGGTGGGCACTCACCGTGCAAGAAATAATGGGATGCACTAGTGGTTGAAGAGTCCAACGATTTATTAAAGAAGGTTACGAGATAAAATGTCTTATAATGTGACAGCTGGGACATCGGCAGAGCTCACAGTTACTGGTTCTGATCCAGAAGTGCGAATAGACAAACACAACCAACACTTGTGATGGACTCCGGCACTGGAGCTGCCTCTGCTATATGGACCATGATGCCTTGCTAAGGTTGTGGCCTTGTCTGACCATGCCTTCAATGGCATGAATGGTATGAGTGTATGAGGACGTCCATTATGAATAATACAGTAAAGGACAACTCATCCCCTGTCATTGATCTTTCCAGGAATTGCACAAGTCATCAAATCTAAAGCTCGTGAATATATTGGATAAAACATAGTGATAATATGTGCATAAATAAATACCAACTGCAGGAGAGACATCCATACCCCATAACCACATCAGAGAAGGACGGCAGCGACAACCGGAAGCCTCACGACAAACCCTAAAGGAAAATGAAAACATGTAAATGTGAGTCCTTGAGTCGTCTTCTGTCAGACATTAAGATTCCTAGAGAGATGTATTCCAGGTAAATCTGTTTCTAAGAAAGATAACAGTAACCAACATTGCCAGTAATACAGCCGCCATAGTATCACCAGTCTCCTGAACATCAGATCTGAGCGCTTATACAGATGTGCCCACCTTTATCTTATCCCCGATTTGGTCAAGGATTCCCTTTTCTTAAAGGGGCTCTATCAGCAAAATTTTGCTGTATGAGTCCCACGTATGAGTGAATAGCCTTTAAAAAGGCTATTCAGGCTCCGCTAATGTTATTTTAACCCTACGCCCGTTTTAAAATGAAACTATAAAAACATAGATGTAAATCATACCTATCGTGCACCCTGGGCGGTGATGCACGATCTGACGTCATCTTCTGGCATGCCTTCCTCTTCTTTCGGCGACGCCCTCCTGTCCATCTTCTTCTGGTGGTTCAAATCCGATTGGATCAAATCCGGCGCGTGCGCACTGCCGTTGACAAAAATGGCACCGGAGAGTGCGCAGTAGCTCCGGAGGGAGAACAGAGGAGGAGGAGAACAGTTTTCTCCATCTTAGGATTTGGGATCTCTACCCAGCAGTGTTTATATGCAGCTTCCTTTACGCAGAAGGTGAGTTATATAATCTTGACATATTCCCGATAAAATTAGATTTCTAAGTCAGAAAAACAGTTCTTTCACACCAGCTGGAAAATACCACATTTTGTAGGATAAATAATTTTCATTATACAGTTTAGATTCCCAAAAGTGATGAATTATTTACAAATCTGATTTATTTACAAAAAAAATCACTATCTCCGAGCATTTCATATCCTGCTGTTAACCTAGTTGAAGTGAAACAAATGCAGATGTGAACTTCTATAACAAGCTGTCGCGGCTCTTCAACAGCAGCCGCCATGATACAACAGGAGATCAAATATCATCTTGAAATCAGAATTTGCAAGGACATTAAATGGGAGTTCCGGAGCAAATCCTGGTTGCTTACTGTAATTCTTAATAAGAGGGTCCTTAAAGGAACACTCAAGGAAAAATTGGTGCTAGGTTAATGCAGGGTCCAAGGAATTAGTGCATGATATGTATTGAATCTCTGAGCCATGCAGTCCCCCTTAGGTCCTGTACTAGGCTCTGTGCCTCTAATGGGGATATTCACAGCTGCATTGGAGTCTCTATTCAAAGCCTGAGGCACAGAGGCCATCTAGAATTGTGGACGAAGAAGTCTTGTAAGTTTGATTTTTTTCATCTAGCATTGTGACAGTAAAGAAAACAAAGGCTACCCGATGCACCCCTTCATTTAATCTTTAGTCCCTTCTTCTGTTCCTATGATAGAACAGAATAATGGACAATAACAATGCTAATGTGAAAGCACCCAGTTGCACACTTTTCCTAGCTCACCAGCGATTCTTACATTATCTCTATCCAAGATCATCAGGGGCACTGGAAAAAGTCCAGGAACTGTCCTACCCCAACAAGTAAGCTAACTCCAACCTTTCTCAATGTCCTAGACCAGCAGAGATGCTGACAAACACCTTTGTTGTGTATAGATCGCCAGGTAAAGAAATATTAACCCCTCCTTAGGGTTACAGACATTAACCAATTGCCATCCCTTGTCCAGCAGAGATGTGGATAATAACCCACCTGGATGCTGTAAAATATTAGTTTCTGTATGATTTGTCACCCTGTATATTTGGCTGCTTTCCTTTAAATGGATTTCCCAGGCTCCCAGTGATTTTCATGCAGATAGATCATCTGTATCCAATCATTGGGGGCTACGACATCCAAACACCGCACTTATTGGCTGTTCCAGCCACATGACTTATCCTAGGTCATCAGTAGAGATGAGCGAGTAGTGTTTGATCGAGTAGGTGTTCGATCGAATACTACGGTATTTGAAATACTTGTACTCGATCAAACACTACTAGCTGTTCAAAGTTTAAGGTTCGATGCAGAACCAGCGTTGATTGGCAGAATGCTATACATTCTGCCAATCAACGCTGGTTCTTCTCTTACCTTTAGAAGTCTTCTCCGTGCAGCGTCCCCGTGGCATCTTCCGGCTGGAATTCACTCTGCCTAGGCATCCGGCCTAGGCAGAGCCGACTGCGCATGCGCGGGCATGCCCTCGCATGCGCAGTCGGCTCTGCTCAGGAGTCGGGCCGGGCAGAGCCGACCATGCATGCGCAGTTGGCTCTGCCTAGGCCCCGATGCCTAGGCAGAGTGAATTCCAGCCGGAAGAAGACACAGGACGCTGCGCCGGGAGAAGACTTCAAGGAGAATCCAGCCCGACCGTCATTCGTGGACTTGGTAAGTATAATTTTATTGAATTTTGTGTTCCCCTGAAACGAGCATTTCCCCCCATAGACTATAATAGGGTTCGAAATCCGTTCGAACAGTTGAACAGTGTGCAGCTGTTCGAATTGGATTTCGAACCTTGGACATTTTATTGTTCGCTCATCTCTAGTCATCAGTATTAAAAAAAGACCTGGGGCTGGAAAACCCCCTTTCAGACATTCTAATAAATATACACCATGGTTGCAGAGATCCTGCGGCCTCTTGAAACTGCTGATCAGCATGGGTGCCAAACGTTAGATCCCCAATGTTCTGAAATTGATCACCTATCCTGAGGTCAGGATAGACATCATGCAAACAGACACCAAATGCATGAGCGCTTTCCTGAGAAAGAGATGGCAAGAGGACAAGTCTGATCCATGGTGGTTATATATCGAAACTTATAGGGCGTAACAGATTTTGATGCCACAAATTTCGAGAGGACTTGTAGCCTCCATGGTTTAATGGGTCTGATTCATGTTGTTGTGCCTAGTTTTAACCCTATGCATCTCTGCAGCCAGTATAAATTACTTATTGGATTCTCTACAGCACTAGGGAGGAAAACTCCATTTTTATATTCCTTTTACTGCATAGTAAAATGGCCTCATTAGCATAAACCTGTATGGAGATCTCAATCACCCTGCCACATAAACTTACTCTCTACTTTAACGCTCTGTACCAGAAACTGCATTAATGCTCTTAGAACAGCTTGGTGTATGATAGAACGGCTTCAATGTCTTACAATTACAAGCAGAAAAACACATAAAATGCTTCTTTTCTTTCCAACGTAATGTTGCAGCTTCCAAAGTGCAGAAAATAAAGCAAAGAAATAATTCCCATTTTGCATTTAAAGACTCAATTGCTGCAACTTACACAAAGTTGGCGATGAGTGTTGGCAGAGATCCTCGGAGATCTGATTAGCTTTACGAGAACAGAATATGGAATGGAGAATGCTCAAATCTATTATCAATATTATCCGGTGCAAACTACGTTCAGTCCAGATATCTCCCTCTCTAGTAGAATATCTGGGAGACTTATAGGCTACAGGCAAAGTCACTGTGAGACGTGCAAGGCTCGGAGTCATAAACAGATGCACTGGATTTAGAGGCAATAAACTCATGTGGATTTGAGGATAAAGTAGCAATTAAATAAATACATAAAACAGTAAAACACGCTATGTAATAACATAAGTCAGAGGAAGGACCATCAACTCTTTCAGTACGGAGGATGTCCCTTATACGGTGTCTCTCTGCTAGTCATAAACGGGTGTAACCGTCTGCACCAATTTTAGCTGCGATGTGTTTTCTTCTCTATTCCTCCTTATATTAGATCATGGAATAATGAATGTTGTACATTGTACAGTCCATGCTACGCTATATACAGTAGATATGTACACACTCATCCTTATATTGATACTGCTGCATATGACTTGTGCATGCTCACTCTCTGTTACACATCTGCAATCCTTCTGTCAGGAATCGGTCTAATAAAATATAGACACCACTTACTGCCAACCAATTTTGTCAGGGATTGGGTTGAGCTGATATTAAGATTTCAGGGTCGATTTTAAAATCCAATCATTTTCCAGCCGATCCCGATCGTGAAATTTGCTCGATCGCCGATCGGCATCCAATCTTTCCCGATCCCGATCGTTCAACGCTCAATGCTTCTCTATGGAAAAGTCACTTTTGGGGTTGAGCCGATCTTGAGATCTCAAAATCCTATTTCTGATCATTTTCCAGCCGATCCCGATTGCGATCGTGAAATTTGCTCAATCGCCGATTGGGATCCGATCTTTTTCGATCAAAATCGCTCAACCCTAGTCAAGGATCCATACACCATGTCACTTCCAAATCATAACAAATTATGTATCTGTGGAAAGGAGTATAATTTAATTTACATGTTTGGAATGCCTGGACATTTGGCATTACTTGGCAGCCATATTATACCTACTGAAAGTTCCCAAAATATGCCACATCTCTCTGGATTTGGCAAATGTCATCAACCTGCCCAACAAAGGAAAGAAGTTCCAAGAAGAGAGTTGGGTTTAGGGGTCACTGACCCTGCTCTGAAAAGACCCCAGAGTATAATAATTGTTTATGGGTGTCCACAGTGGGGCATAATACTGTGTGCAGGGGCCACTATGGGGCATAATACTGTGTGCAGGGGCCACTATGCGGTATAATAGAGGAGCAGGAATGCGTAGGAGGGGGTTGGTCGAAGTCTTCGGCATCGGTCGAGGCGTGTGTGTGTGGGGGGGTGGATGTCAAAAGTTCGCCACGGGGCCCATTCCTAGTTATGCCACTGATGGTATGTACACCATCAAGCACCCCTAACCCCAGCTCCCTTTTTGGAACCTCCCATCTTTCACTAGGCAGTCTTATGGTATTTGCCAATTCCAGAGAGATGTGACATATTTGGGGAACTCTAGGTAGCACATATAGGTATGAGACGCTTGTCAAATGTTTTACAAGTCCAAGCATACCAAACGTGAAGATCAAATGATACTCATTTCGACATATACAACATTTGCTGTGTCGTGGTCCCCCTCCTTGATGTTGTACACAGGTTTGTGGCCCCTCACCACACTCCTGTCAATGGATAGTTAAGAATCATGAAATCTAACATACATGTTTTCGATGTCCTATTTCCTTTTCTAGTTTTGTATGGTTACTGATCTAAAAAGGTAGTCAGGTTGTCTAGTTATAAACCACCCACAATGAAATGAATTATGAATTAGAATTTCTTCACATAGGCAACCATCAGACTTAGCACTGACAATTCCATCAAGGACCAATCTTCTAACTATTTATTTCAAGATTCTTGATCCTTTGATCTTGCCAGAGATGTCTACCAGTGCCTTCATTTCCATTCACCATTAAGAATCATTCATGCTCGCCTGGGCCAAGTGTGCATGTATATGGGGGACGTCAGTGGACAAGCTATCGGTCACATGACTTGTTACTTATTTATGTACATAATTACATCATTTTTGGAAGTACATCGATGCACATTTTGTCCCTTTTTATAGAAAGGGTTAATAAAGCCCCTGGGGCTAAAAACCTCTTTTGATAACCTCCGGTTTCGATGCTCGGCTGCTGGGATGATAAACTGGACGGACTGGTAAAGAAGAGCTTGCAAGTCTGTCAGCTTCTCCGAGAGGCAGCAGGCAGGCAGAAAATATTAGTTGGACATACTGAGGTTTCTCAGTCAGCAGTCCTGGGGCTCAGTGGAGCCGGTGATTGATGGCTCTGTCGTCTGGAATAATAGCATGTGTGGCAGCCAGAGACCATGGCAGACCATGCCGCTAGATCCACCTGTACATCACAGCGATAGGAACAAGATTTAGGCTCAGAGACTTCGCTAAACCTCATCTAGTTGATGATCTCAGTTTACAAAATTTGGAGGTCTGCCAGGCCCTGGGATGGGGGAATGGCTTTGGCACTTGAAGTAAGGTTGCTAAATTACTCTTTTGCTGCCAGATAATTTCCTTATAAATAAAAGGTTCATTTTGCAGACACAGGGGCTCATCCGTATTTTACTGTATCAATGTGCAGCCATTTAGGTATATACAAACTCATACACACCAACGATACAATTGTATGGACACACAAAGATACATTTTATGTGGTTCAGGATATGGCCATGAATTAATATCTTACATTAAAATTACTTAAGGGGGTTGTCCACTTTCAGGCCAATGTTGAGAGACAAGTGTTATTGTTTATATAATAAAAAGATGGACAATTTTGCAATATACTTTCTGTATCTATTCCGCACAGTTTTCTAGATCTCTGCTTGCTGTCATTCATTCTGTTATTTGTAGTGGATAAAACTCTGACCATAGACTGTATATCACATGACCATGGACTCTATATCACATGACCATGGACTGTATATCACATGACCATGGACTCTATATCACATGACCATGGACTGTATATCACATGACCATGGACTGTATATCACATGACCATGGACTGTATATCACATGACCATGGACTCTATATCACATGACCATGGACTCTATATCACAGGACCATGGACTCTATATCACATGACCATGGACTCTATATCACAGGACCATGGACTCTATATTACATGACGATGGACTGTATGTCACATGACTATGGACTGTATATCACATGACCATGGACTGTATATCACATGACCATCAACTGTATGTCACATGACTATGGACTGTATATCACATGACAATGGACTGTATATCACATGACCATGGACTGTATATCACATGACCATGGACTGTATATCACATGACCATCAACTGTATGTCACATGACTATGGACTGTATATCACATGACAATGGACTGTATATCACATGACCATGGACTCTATATCACATGACTATGGACTGTATATCACATGACCATGGACCATATATCACATGACCATGGACTGTATGTCACATGACTATGGACTGTATATCACATGACCATGGACTGTATATCACATGACTATGGGCTGTATATCACATGACCATGCTCAGAATTGTATCTACTCGAAGTAAGATGTAAGTAAGTGCTACTATTATATTCTGAAGTCTCTTCACACCCAGAGTATAATAAGCAGAGTCTGTGGGGAGGTGCAGAAACATAATAAACACTGATATTCACCTTCCCTCACCTCTCTTGGCTCCCTCGAGGGCATCTGGTTCTCCATCGCCGTCATTTCTGGTCAGCCTCAGTCTTGGATGACATCTCAGGCCCCAGGGGACGGACGAGGCCCATGGTTAGGCCTCAGGGGTTACATGGGACACCCTGATGTCTTGACATGTTGATGCAGATAAGAGAAGAGGTGTTTGCATGATACAATGTAACAGAACACCCAGTTATACAGAATTTGATATGAGAATTGAGGCTTTAATCTGAGAGCTTTGTGACTGAATGTCCTCTAAGCAGCAATTCAGCCATGCTAAGCTCTTTATACAACTCACAGCAGCAGCTATTTAAGAAACTGACCAGGTGGCTGCAGCAGACGGCTCTCCGGCATCGGGGAAAGCAAAGTAAGAGATCGGCAATGTGTAAAAATATTTTGTGACAGAAAGATACAGACTGAGATACAGGTGAGTTCACATTTCCATTGGGTATCTCGTTTTTTGCTCCATTACAATTCCTCTTAAAGGTACCTGTAATGGAATCCACCAGGCTATGGTGTGCATCGAACAAAATATATCTAACCATCTAAGGGTACAAGGAAATTGCCACAGATTTGGGGGTTGATTCCGCTGCAAATCTAGGACAGATTCCGCCCAGAATTGAAAGCAGTAGGAGACAGAGATGGCAGGAGGATGGAGGAAATAGCCAAAATGGCCTCAAAGGTCTTGGCTGAAATGTGACGTAGTGTGTAAGAATTATTTGGCAGAATTTTGCCTCTTAGTTTAGGGCAGGGGTGGGGACCTTGGCTCTCCAGCTGTTGCAAAACTACAACTCCCAGCATGCATACTGGCTCTGCTGTTCTTGGAACTCCCATGGAAGTGAATGGAGCATGATGGGAGTTGTAGTTTCACAGCAGCTGGAGAGTCGAAGGTTCCCTAACCCAGGTCTAGGGTAACAGGCAACTTTGGACACTCAACAGTAAGATCATTTCGTGGATCCATTTTCTTCAAAGGAAATCTTTGCCACCAGTAATGTCACCATTATTGACCCTACAAAACTGGTGGCAGTCCCAGGCAGGGCCGGCTTCAGGTTTTTATGGGCCCTTGGGCGACAGAGCCTCAGTGGGCCCCCTTGTGGAGGAGGCGGGAGTCGAGACACTACGCGCTGCTGCGGGCGGACGAAGCGAGTGACGTCATGCAGGAGCGCGCCGTCACCTACGCCGTACCTCCCAACTTTTGAAGAGTAAAAAGAGGGACAAAATCACATCGCGCCTACAAATGCAGAAGCTGGACTGCAACGTTAAAGCAGGAGCTGAGCTGTGACAGCTTTGCTTTAACCGCCTATGTATTCAGCTCATCGGTGTCCGGCGGACGCCAATGAGCTGAGATCAGGACAGGCAAGTGCTGGGGCGGGCAAGTGCCAGGGGGCCCCCAGAGGCTCTGTGGACCCTGGAACTTGCCTGACTATGTCGTGTGCTGACGCCGGCCCTGGTGCCAGGTATAGCAGGTGTCCTAAAGATCTGGTTACACATACATTGGTGTATATTGTTAGTAGAAGCATGAGTATAGAAAAGCAATTGTTCAATCCAGGGTTGTAGGTCTTGCAAGTGCTCTAGGGGTGGTCCTTCACCCTCTAGTGCCTTCTACATTCTCAAGCCTCTCCATTATGCTATGTGTAAAAGAGTATGAGGCTACTGGTTGGATACTACAGATGCCAGTCAAGGCAGAGGGGAGGGGCTGTGGACCAGCTCAACGTGCACTTCAAGGTGAAGGACCGCCCCCAGAGCACTTGCAAGATCTACTATCCTTTATATAAAAAAAGTTATATTTTTCAGTCTACTAACAACATACAGTACACAAAAGTCTCCCGGACTCCGACCCAGCCCTCTTTAATGTACAGAGCTGGAAGTTTGAGCACAAAACAACACTTAGATCTCAAGGTCACATGACATTCACCTAGAAATATAGTATTTTATCACATCCTCATTTCGGATTTTATGAACTGCAAAAAAGTTATTTGATCCAACTAAAAAGAAGCTTTTCTGACTTCATGATGAAAGTCTCTTCTTATCTCATGAAATGACCTTCCATTATCTCCAGTGCTCTGGGAACGGCAGATTCATTTCAGAATTATTTGCAGTATCCTTGAATTCAGTTTAAGGTTTGGGAAAAAGGTAAAATAAGCTCAATATTAATAATGAGAGGTAATAACATGTCAATAGGGGGCGCGATTTTATTTTTGTCCAAAGTGGTCTTTGATTTATATATTTAATGGATTCCTTAACGATTTGGTAACAGTAACCATTAACTCTTTTGAGCCTCCTCGCAGTGTTTGGCGCTTTGTCTCTGCCTCCTCGCGGCGTCCGGCGCTCTCCTATGACATCATATACCTAGGGTCATGGCAGAAGCTTGTGATTGAGCCACAGTTTGGATTGAAATGAACCAGTGGATTGATGGGACAAAACTAAGTTAACATGGATCCACCTCTGCCTGACAGACTTCTCCCTCCTCCTCAATATCACTTGCTCTTTGGGAATTGAAAAGCAGCAGATAATTTCATCTCATCAACAAAACCACAAGCAAAAACAATTGCTTTGGCAGGCATATCCTGAGTTCATGGAACAATTAACATGAATCTACCTCTATCTGACTGACTTCTCCCTCCTCCACAATGTCACTTGATATTTGGGAATTGATAAGCAGCAGATGATTTCATCTCATCAACAAAACTACAAGCAAATCAGTTGCTTTGGCAGGTTCATCCTGAGTTCACCAAACAATTAACATGGATCCACCTCTGCCTGACAGACTTCTCTCTCTTCCATAATGTCCCTTGCTCTTTGGGAATTGATATGCAGCAGAAGATTTCATCTCATCAACAAAACCACAAGCAAAAACAATTGCTTTGGCAGGCACATCCTGTGTTCACCGAACAATTAACATGGGTCCACCTCTGTCTGACAGACTTCTCCCTCCTCCTCAATATCACTTGCTCTTTGGGAATTGATAGGCAGCAGAGGATTTCATCTCATCAACAAAACCAAAAGCAAAAATAGTTGCTTTGTCAGGCACATCCTGAGTTCATTGAGCAAATAACATGGATCCACCTCTGTCTGACAGACTTCTCCCTCCTTCTCAATATCACTTGCTCTTTGGGAATTGATAGGCAGCAGAGGATTTCATCTCATCAACAAAACCACAAGCAAAAATAGTTGCTTTGTCAGGCACATCCTGAGTTCATTGAGCAAATAACATGGATTCATCTCTGTCTGACAGACTTCTCCCTCCTCCACAATGTCACTTGCTCTGGGAAATCATAAGCAGTAGAGGATTTCATCTCATCAACAAAACCACAAGCAAATCAGTTGCTTTGGCAGGTTCATCCTGAGTTCACCAAACAATTAACATGGATCCACTTCTGCCTGACAGACTTCTCCCTCCTCCACAATGTCCCTTGCTCTTTGGCAATTGACAAGCAGCAAAGGATTTCATCTCATCAACAAAATGCTGTTCTCGCCCTGAGCAATAAATGGGAACTCTAAGTATATGCGTCTGAAATTGATGAAACCTCCATTTCTGCTTTTTTAGGTTTAGTAGAATCACTTTATTACCACCATGGAAAGTGATCAATGGTTGTCACCGCTTGGCTTTAATTAGTCTAATGGACTTCTCTGCAAAGTAATCTTATTTTCTGCTTTTATTCCTTTTCCTTTGCAGAACATGTCAGCACCACACTTAATGTGTCTTCTAAACATCAGCCCTGAAGTTGGGCTATTTGATGTGAAACTTAGACTGATTCTAGAATTGGCGCCAGATCTTAGATCCGTGTCTCCTACCGAAGGCGAAAAAAAATCGTTGTTCCGTCTCAGATTTCTTTCTGTTTTCACGCAAGTATTATTTAAAGACGAGACGTCTATGAATAGATCCAGATTGATAAATGGCTACTAGTCAATGCACTGACACGCTTATAGAAACAGACCTTCAGAAGTGATGATGGCATTTAGGATAACATCTGTCAGAGCAGGTAATATTGTGTCTATATAGAGAATAATAACTGGAGGGACATGTCCGGAATCCTTGTGTCACACACAAAAATATGAGACCGAAACCTCCACTGCACTGAGCCACGTCCAAGGTGTCTTATCTAGCCACCCAGTACCCTGTCTGCACTGTTGAGGGGTAAGAATCCCCAAAACAGCTGTCTGCATATGGCTGCAAAATTTGGCTATCTTTTATGAGCCAAACAGTGACTAACACTAGGTTCACACCTGCGTTCAGGTTTCCATTTGTGAGGTCTGCTTGGGGACCCCACAAATGAAAACCTAATAATCTGCTTAAAAAATCTGTTACCCATGGAAATCAGTGGACCTATAACGGGGTCCACTGGGGTACTGCCCAAAAAATGCAGAAAGAAAAGTTCTGCTTGCACTTTTAAGCACAATAATGGACGGAATCCCTGAACGGGCAACAAGCTCAGGTGTAAATCCGGCCTTAAAGGGTAACGGCTTTGACATTGGCCAGGATTGTCCCGAATATCCCTAATTGTTTGGTTTTTTAATGAAACCGAACAAGTTGGGATGGTATAAAATAACCACTGTGACATACATTGAGGTAAATTATTATACTATGGGGTCTCTTCAAGAACCCCAGTTTTACCTTGGAAAACCTCCAGTGGGTTACAATATGAAGCCTTCTGCAACTTTAGGACATTTCTTGTCTTGGTTTATATCTTTGGATCGGCTCAATGAATTTAGATAAACAAAACTCCAGTTGATAGCGCCCATCAGATGACCCATGTCATTGGACGTTTCCGACCAGGTGACAGGTCCTCTAAATCCAGTAGGCTGGGATATACTAGTGGCTCTTAGGCCTCATGCATGTAACTACCTCATAGGTGGCAGCTCTATATACTATTGTGCCTTAGTAGTACCATAATGGCACTGGGGTCAAAAACATCAAAGTGGTCTATCAATATTACCACCAATTCCATTTGTCCTCTGCTGATCCTGTTGAGTGGCCATAATGGCTGCAGTTATGAAGCTTCACCTAGCGCAATCTTTCATGGCGGCCATGTAAGCACAGATGTATCCTCCATTACCTTCGTTCTTGGATGGCCATGTCCAGATACGTGCATCACTAGCTAGTTCACAGTTGTGCACCCGGATATAAACTCACTTTCCTGCTGTGCTACTTTACAAACTACTCTATCCAAAAAAAAAAAAAAAATCAAAAGATCTATCAAAGATATTTGCAGTCCCGCTCTCTTTTTTTTAATAGACTTCCCTGGTCCAAAGTAGATATATGCATTATGCATAGGTTATGTGGTATGTCCTCCAGCCGTCTTCAAGATTGCATTCAGAATCATTTAAGCTTTCCAGCCCGGAGATATAATAAATTTAAGGTAGGTCAACTGGAAAGGAAGAGGAGAGGGTGTTCATTCCGGTAGTAGTTTTTAGAAGCAGGTTTATTACAAAGACGGAGATGATGAACCCTCTGCAAGATTCGTGTCGGGATAGCTTTGTACAATGGAAGATACAAGTCTGTGAAATTAATTCTTTTAGCTTTTGTGGAAATTTATGTGTCAGCATTTTCAAAGTTTTAAAGTATAACTTACTTAAAGGGAAGTCGTAACTGTGATTATCTGGTCCGATCATGTTATAGAACAGGAGGAGCTGAGAAGAGCGATATATAGTTTTGTGGGGAGAGATTCAGTATATGTCGTAGTTTATTTAGATTCCTGTTCCTCAGGGGCGGTCCTACTTAGTGATTGACAGTCAATAGCAACACCCATTGGATTTATAAGCCCAGAATAAGCAGGAATTATTACAGATAATGTATCATTTTCACGCAATTTACTAAGATTCTTGTGCCCTATATCTTTCTGCCTGCAGATCAAATGGCATGCTTAATGTGACAAGTTAAGGGGTCTTTAAAGGGTCTTGCACAAGCTTGGCTGGGCATTGAGAAGAGTAGACATGGATAAATTATAGGCATGGGAAGCTACAAGAGATTTATGTCAACCATGGTTGGTGTTGACCTAATAATGCTCCCGATGGCCTTACATACCAAATAATGCTCTCGCTGGCCCCATACACCCAATGACGCTCATGGTGGCCCCACACTGTAGTTGCTCCCTATAAATAAAACATTGTAACACTTACCCAGCCCCATTTTATTTGAGCTTTTTGCTGCTTTCTTCCTCTCTTCTCTGGCTCGATGTAGCAAGCCTGCTCTTAGCCACAGACATCACTAGTAGAGATGAGCGAACAGTAAAATGTTCGAGGTTCGATATTCGTTTCGAGTAGCCCCTCAATATTCGACTACTCGAATTGAATATCAAACCCTATTATAGTCTATGGGGGGAAAATGCTCGTTTCAGGGGTAGGCAACGTTCAATCAAATTATACTTACTAAGTCCACGAGTGAGGTTCGGGCTGGATCCTCTGAGAAGTCTTCTCCGTGCAGCGTCCCCGCTGCGTCTTCCAGCTCTCAATTCACTCTGCCAGGCATCGGGCCTGGGCAGAGACGACTGCGCATGCCCGCACTGCAAGCGGGCATGCGCAGTCAGCTCTGCCCAGGCCCGATGCCTGGCAGAGTGAATTCAGAGCCGGAAGACGCCGCGGGGAAGCTGCACGGAGAAGACTTCTAAAGGTAGGAGAAGAACCAGCGTTGATTGGCCGACTGTATAGCATTCGGCCAATCAATGCTGGTTCTGCATCGAACTTTTCCATTCGAATAGTGAGTGGTACTCGATCAAGTACGAGTATTTCGAATACCGTAGTATTTGATCGAATACCTACTTGATCGAATACTACTCGCTCATCTCTAATCACTAGCAGAAGCCGTGGAAATGGTAGGAGGACACCAAAGAGGGGACATGAGGACAACTACAAATAATTCTAGATGTTGTGAGCACTGCACTACTATATTCTGCTTTATTAGATAGAGATCCAAAGATCTTAGATGTTTTCCTCGAACCCCCTGATCTAGTTAGGACCAGACAACCGAGTGTGTATGGAGGCTTCCCACCTCTTCTCAACAGGGAATTCTGCATTCCAACTCCTGGTTTTTGGGTCGATAAGAGGAATCTAGCAGTGCCGTTCCGTATACATTGTTTGGCTGACTGCATGAGTATGGGGGAGTTGGGCAAGAGAGCTGATGGCTGCACAAGTATTCGGGCAATACCTATCTAAAGTGTAAGATTCCTACAGGCTCCTGAGATGTTGAAAGCTACTGCTTATGCTGCTAGACGGGATATATAAGATCACAACGTGTCAAGAACCATTACCAAAACATTGATTCATACCCATCTATGAATATTTTAGCAATTACGTCCACTACACCATTCTCCCAATGCTGCTTTTAGTGCAAATGGTGCCGACCGACAACATGTACTCAAGCCAGAAAAATAGCTACATTATGAGATGATTCCAAGCACAAACATTACTCCACTTTCAAATGTTCTAAACTAGTTGTAAATGTCAAAGAAACTCTTGTGGTAGAGCCGTAAATATCTTGTTCTAGACGTGATAACAGCCCGAACGCTTCTATGAAAGGGATCATCAAAATGACATCCTCGTTATACTGATACAAAGGCTGAAGAACGGCCGCAGACAATAACAGGGATATGCTCAAAGTCTTGTTTCAATCTACAAGTTCTCAGCCGGGGCTCTAAATCTCTCGGCTGTATCCTGATTATTGCTTGTTCCTTTCATGCCGTATTTATTAAGAGAAACAAAACAGGAGTTCAATAGTCTGTAGGAACACATTAGAAGTATGCGGGAGGATTTATAGCACGCACACTCCGCATGCTGGGCCAGAAAATCATGGAAATTAGAAAAAATTTTATATGTTGATGGGAGAAATGATCAAAAACAATAATACCGCTTTCTTTTTTTTTTGTCCTTTTTTATTTGCCTTTTTATTAAGTATTGTCTACTTGTTTTTATGTCCATTCTGGGTCCAGTGTTTTGTTGGCGTGTGAACCAACACAGGGTCGCACCTGCCCTTCACTACATTCAGGGTTTCCATCCCAAATTCGCTTTAAAAATGGAATCAGGACTTTTTCTCTCAGCACTTTTCTGACTTTTTTTGGTGGAAGCTGGGTCGGAAACCCATTGGACCCCTTTATGGGGTCCACAGGTTTCCATGGGTAACTGCTTTTTGAGCAGTTTAGGTTTCCATTCTTCAGGTTCCTGGTGTGAACCTAGCCAGAAAGCCAGAGAAAATGTGTTAGACAGAGAAACCTTGAGGAGCAGACCACGTGGATGGAGTAGGCGCCATCTTTTCACTGCACAGTGATCAGACTGGAGTCAGGATAGACAAACAGGGAGCAGAACCGTGTCCTGAAAGATACCGCCAGTCAGCCCCACAAGTCACTGAGGTAGAAAACTGACAACTGCTGTTTGGGTTTGCATTTATAGGGTGCCCAAAAAAGTGTGCTGTCAATGCTCTATGGTGGTTCAATGTTGATGTTACTGAGAGATGTGTTATAACTAGGCTGAAGCTTGTAATTGTTCTCCCCCCAGGCAACCTACAGGGACTATGTTTAGGAGGAGTGGGAGACTCCCTCCTCACAGGTGAGTTGCTGTATAAGTGTTTCCTTTATATTTCCCATTCCTTTTGCTCCAAATTGTTACACCGCACACTCCTCTAATACACCCCGTATGTACTTTTTTCTTTTGAAGAGTTTTTTTTTAAACAATTGTTACACCAAGTAACCAGGGTTAGGGGGTATCATCACTCCTTGGGGAGAGACCACCATATAGGTGTGTGGAGACTTATTAAGCCTTTAGCACTCCACTTTGCAAGGGACCATGGGAAGAATATGCAAATCTGTCTTCCATGATGTAATTAGGAAGTCAGGTGCCTCAGTGTTGCAAACCAATAGAGGGCGCTCACTGGAATGTGCAAGCCTGTCTTCCCTGATGTAAATAGTAAGACAGAATCTCAGTGAAATAGCCTAATAAAGGCTGCTCCCTTTAACATCATGCTCAACCTTACAAGAGGCCTTTGTTTTGCAATGATGCTGGGATTATTACCAAGTATAGTCTCTCAACCGAGGACGGCCGTTTCGATGTTATTACATCTCGTCAGCCCGGTGTAGAGAAGACTAACCTGGTAGAGGTGAGAGGCTTAGACAGGGTTAGGGGGATATCGTCACTCCTTGGGGAGAGAACACCATATAGGTGTGTGGAGACTTATTAAGCCTTTAGCACTCCACTTTGCAAGGGACCGTGGGAAGAATATGCAAATCTGTCTTCCATGATGTAATTAGGAAGTCAGGCGCCTCAGTGTTGCAAACCAAGTAATCAGTCAGAGTTTGTCACTGCTTTTCCACAACATTACAGTGAAAACCTTGACCCTTTTATTCAACATAAGGTTGGCATGGAGGGTGCAGATTACCGTTTCTGACCTCAGCTCTTACCTTTTCACAAATTTCAAGTTCTCAAGATAGAACTTGTATCTATTATTGTGACATGCAAGCAAAACTGTTGACAGGCTGTCACTCCCATCACAACCACTGGGTGGTTCCATATAACAAAAATAACTCCTGACAGAGTATCACAAAATCGTGTTTTTTTTCCCAAAGCTGACAATCTTGCACCTCAAATGGATCCAAGAAGAACGATAACTGAAGACCTGTTTGTACTTTTTGGTGCACCCCTAAAATTTTGATTGATTGGTTTAATTTAATTTGTTACAAAGAATTCCAAAGAATATTTGCCATAACGCCCCGAGGACACATTGAAGCTCCTTTCTCTTCTTGGTTTCCCTTTAATCTTTTTCATATTCTCCTCCTAAATCCATATTTGTTTGTAGAGCGAAGTGCTGGGAGCAATGTAGGATGTGAATAATCAAGAGTAATACTAATCTCTTAAGAGAATCCCCGGTGGGCTTCTGTGTGCTCAGAGTCAGATGAATTGTGTCAATGGTGTGTGATGTCAACAAAGCATTCTCGTGATTTACAGAAGAAGAAGGATTTTTATTCAGGATGTACGGAGCGTAGATCACATACCAACATCTTATTATTTACAGCCCGAATCTTCTTATCCATTACATGATGTTCTCTATAACTTATGGCCGTACTCTACTGATCCTAGATAAACTCACCCGGCAGTTCCATTTCAGTTCTTCACACAGTAGGATATACAAAAGACAAGTATATATAGTACAGCCATAGCATACACCAATCCGCCATAATATTAAGAGCTCTATCTAGTGAAAATGTCATCTGTCTAGAGGTGGGATAGATTAAGCAGCAAGGGAACAGTCAGTTCTTGAAGTTGATGTGTTGGAAGCGAGAAGTCAAGTCTGAGGATCTGAGAGACTTCGACAAGAGTCAAATTGTCGTCAGAACATCTCTTTGTGTCTACTGGAGATGGGTGAACCTTTGAAGAGTCGTTTCAGGGTTGGACAGTGTGGTCGATTTAGGTTGTGATCTGGAAATGAAATTATTATAGGGTGGTGGAAAAAATAAGTTATACTCACTTTCCCTCATCTCTACTGGGCATCCTCATGGCCTCTGACTCGCCCTATGACCCTCTTCCGACTTTCTGACATTAAGAGAGACATTAAGTTGTGCCATACTGTGTGGGGCAGTAAGGAGGTATCATACTATGTAAGGGACATTAAGGGAGAAGCATACTGTGTGTAAGGCACTAAGGGGCACCATACTATATGGGGGGGGGAATATTAAGAAGGTACCGTTATATGTCCAAGGCATTAATGTGGCACTAAACTATGTGGAGAGGTGCTAAAGAGTCATTATAATGTATGAGGGGTAATATGAGTGCATCATACTGTGGCGGGAGGAGGATGTTATGGGGCGCAAATTTCGCGATCAGGTTCGGGATCGGCTGGAAAATGATCGGAAATCGGATTTTAAAATCGATCCTGAAATCTCAAGATCGGCTCAACCTTAGAATGGACAGAATGGAAGGCGCGACTTAACATAAAAAAATATGCAAGTTGTCCAGTTTCCTATTCTTCGAGGGTTGGAAGGCATGAACCTGTAGTAAAATGTGATACTTCATCTTTGAACTCACCGCGCGCGAGGCTACTTTTGGGATGAAGGTAACTTTTTCTCCTGCATCTTGTAACTACTTTAATGAGAGTTGCACCTCTTGAGGACTATGCAGAAAAGAGTGTATTATAAGCCACGGGGAGTCGCAGCATTTCTTTGAATATAGGTTGTTAACATCAACGTGTGACGGTTTTCAGTCCTTGTCTGACTCTGATCAGTGAAGATTCTGCAGCGTATTGCGGCCAATTACTGGGTACAGAGCAGTTGTGCGGAGGACAGGGAATGAATGGATGGCAGACATGTCATCCCTCTATTTATACTTCACTGAAATGGCAAGTCAGTGGCAATTCTCGATTATTATGTAGTTGGCAGCTCTCTGTGTGTGACTCATTGCTTTGGATAAATGGTTTTTCCCACTGTTCTCTCCGTCCACTTTTAAAATGAACAATTTTGTTTGTTTCAGGCTGTTACTTGCTCCGCAGGTGACCTAGGAAACCTTGACTGAGTGATCCCGCTTTACCATAGGCTTTACCATAGGCTTATTTGGTTGACTTTGAGCGTATTCATACTAGGATAAAGTTCTGGTGTTAGATTGACTACCATTGGATATAACCAGTGCTGGGGAGTCAGAGTCGGAGTTGAGGTTGGTTTTGGGTGGAATAGGAGATGGAAAAACTTTACCGACGAATTATTACTTTTATTATATTATACAATTATTAATATTATATAATTAATTGGATACATAGTTGGTTACATATTTACAAAGAATCAACCACTGGATTTTTTCATGAATTAGAGGGACTTTACTGCTTGTGGTTGACCCTGGTTGTCATCGATTTATGTAGGAATTGGAATTGGGCTGTGAAAAAAATCGAGGAATTGGAGTCAAAGTTGGTGGTTTGACGTACCGACTCCGCAGCCCTGGATATAACCCTATACATATCAACATATGGAGTTCATAATGCAGTAGCCATTTTTCTGATCTGCAGAAAACTTCATCCTATGTGTTTCAAAAGATGATGCATGCCATGAAAATCCACAGAAGGAATCAAGATGCCGTAGATGTATATTCCGAACTACATGTCCATTTGCATGCAATTATGTATCTGCAGTGTGCCGATCAGATCTCGTCTTTTTTGCTTCTACTGTAATACATTTCCATTTTCCACCATCCAATCCAGGCACAAAATACATAGTATTTCTGCAACATGTTGATGTATCCTTAGTAGACAAATGTACAAAACCAAAATGGTCCATACAATACTATTTCACAGTTCCTTATGTAGCTAATACAAATCTTTTTATGCAGCTTGTATTTGCGGGTAAAGATTTCCAGACATAGTTTAAGAGATGAGCTCTGGGTTGGGTTGAGCGATCGGGATCGGAAAAGATCGGATTTCTGATTGGCGATCGAGTAAATTCCACGAATCTTGGAATTGCGAACCCGATCTTTTCCAGCGAGATCGAGGTTGGAGGTTATCTCAAGATCGGCTCAACCCTAGCTCTGGGTATTCAGATCAGTTTTGGTTCATTACCTGGTATTGGACTGTTACAGAAAAGGCTCCAAATCAAAGTTATGTGAACTTTCAAAATATTGGTATAGTTGGAAGATCCCCATTAAGGCAAAGTGGTCTGTGGATCTAGGAGGGTTTACAGTTATCAATGGGACATAATGCATGGGCAAACATTCTCTCTATCACCAAGTTTTGGTTTTGTCCAGACAAAGTACATTATTCTTCATCATAAAATTAGATTTTTTGCTATAAAATTATACGAAGGGTGTCCAATAAGTTATCTACACCAAGATAACTGGTTTAAGCATCTCTAAAGGAAATATGCCATAAAGTAGAGGTCATGATTTTGAAAGATCGTTGGGTCAAAGTCAGTGTTATAGCTTATGAATTAGGCACTTCAGTTGGCGTGGTTCTGGTATCATCCATTATGTTTTTGGTCAGTTCCCAGTGGGTGCCATGAATGTTGAAGACTGAGCAAAAAACATGTTGCCATGCTTAGAGAAAATCTAGAAGACTTCTATTCTTGGGTTGTTACTGGTGAAGAAACATGGGTCCACTATAATGAGCCCGAGAACAAACAAGAGTCCATGCAATGGAAGCACAAGAGGTCACCAACTCCAAAGAAATTCCATGGGCAACAATCAGCTGGGAAGGTCATGGCAACAATTTTTTGGGATACAGATGTTTTATTACTAGAATTCATGCCACACAAGACAACAATCTGAAGACACCAAGGCTTCAAAAATGAAGATATTACATGAGAAATCAAAGAAAAACGTCATGTTAAGTTGTCGGCAGGCGTTTCGCTGCTTCATGACAATGCGCTAGCTCAAAAGTCTTGCAAATCACATGCAGTTTCATGGAGCTTCACCATCCACCCTATAGTCCAGACCTGGCACCCAGTCATTACATTCTCTTTCGAAACCGGAAAAAAATTTAGTGTGGGCCACGATTTCCTGATGATAATGAGGAAAGTAACAAAGAGGCAGTAACAATGTCACCAGAACCCAACATATCAACCCAACGTCATTGGTCTAAAGAGGCAATTAGCTTCATTTGCATATTGACAACAATGGTGATATCTCGGCAAAGGAGGCAGTGATTCACAAGTGGGGAAAATTCAGCTTGATTCAGGTGACCCCAACCTATCTATCTCGCGGTGACGGACTCCCATTAAGCCTTTGACTGACAACGGTGAAAATGGTTCGTCGCCTGGGTAATATGTCCTCTAAATACAATTCATCTCGCATATTAATTTGCATTATCATTATTATGTCAAAGACAATGAACATAATTCCCATTCCTTATCCATTTTTGCCAGTGGAAATACATTTGATGTCAGCAGTCATTATAAGAAGCCTCTGCCATATGGCAATGTTCTATAATTATAGTTTTATCAAAGCGGTGGAGTCGGATTCTGTCCTGGCACATGCAAGAATAATTAGTATGAGTATATTAAGTATGAAAACTGAAATACCTGAGGCTTTCAGTACAGATGGGAATTGAAATCCATTTTCTTGGCGTCTTACATGATCTCAAACGAATATAAAACATATTTACAAATTGTGATAATTTGTGTTAGTTTTACTGGTCTCGTTAAAGGAACACTAAAACTGGAAAAAAAAAACTGGTCTGCCTAGTGCAAGGCCTGAGGAAGTGGGGCTGGACCTTTATCTTTGGGGAATATGGTCTAGAAACCGAACTCCAAGAATCGTAGTCATCCATTATGCTTGGACTCTCTGGACTATTCCATAGTCAAAAGGATTGGGCATGCAAAAATCAATATGTACCATCCTTCTTCCTACTACGCCATCTGTTTAGAGGGAGTTAGGACACCATGATACGCATCATCATGGACTAATTTCTTTGATTTTTGGATTTACCATTAGAATAGGTAACTAGGTCATCAATAATAAGTGGTCACTTATATGACTTTTAAGGAATGCTTCATGAGTTCCATCTCTAAAGGTCCAACCAATAGAGTCCCAAAATCCCATCAAGACTGAAACTCTCAATGCACTATAAAAATGGCTGCACGTGTCCCATCCAACGTCTTTGAAATCTGGAGATGCTACTGTACCCTGGTAGTTTCTATAGTGGTTTCAGGTGGAGAACATATAGGGGTTCCTCCTACTCAAGTCAATAGAAAGTGACCCTGCATGTGCCACCACTTTGCCATGGATGGTTGACCCTTGCAGTGGTGCTCTTGAAGCCCTATAGGGACAAGTTCCTTTAAATTTGTCCCGCAATGATGTAACCTTGATCTCAACATCATCCATTCTGTCTGGGATGACATGAAGAGACAGAAGGATTGGAACAAGTAACATCCACCGAAGATCGGTTCTTAGTTCTCCAAGATGGCAGGGACAACCTCCTAAAACTGTCTGTAAGTCCCGAGAAGAACTGATGCAAGGCAAAGGACAAAGGTCGCCCCAAATATTGATGGGATTTATTAACCCTTCTATTTCTGAAAGCATTCTTACTTTGTAGCACTTTTTCCTAAAACTTTTGCCCAGTTCTGTATATACAATAGACAAAGCAGCACAACAAGGACAAATCTAAACTATCATTTTCCATAACTTACATCTACTTATCCCGAAGCTCCACTTCACATATACAGCAAATTCTGATTTACATATCTTGTTACAAACTAGGAACATGCACAAGAGAAAACAAGAACGTTTTATACTCAATAATCTAAAGAGAGCCGAGGGCATTGTTCGGTTCTCGCGTGCGCGGCGGCGCTATATGGCACAACAACGCGGTTCAAGGCAAACTGTTTGAGATACCGTGCAGGGGAATATTTCCTGTTTTGTAAGCCGGCGTTGTATGTTGAAGAGGGACATAACTCAAACACGTCTGAAGGCCACTAATTTATAATTTATTAGCCAAGGAGATGGATCTACTGAGTTTTATCCAATGCATAATACAATACAATGGAGAATTGCTTTGAAACAGTCAATGACTTACAAAAGGAATATAATGAATAGTGTTAACAGAAATATTCACCATATATTAAGCAAACTGAATACAGAACATTTCGTTTCTGCAAAAGGTTGTTTGGAAATGTGATCTTTTACGTTTGTCACTAGCGTGTCATATGGAGTCATTGGGGCAGGGCCGGCTCTAGGTTTGTGTGGGCCCTTGGTCAACAGAATTGAGTTGGACCACCATAGTTGTTAGACACCTTAGCTACTTCCATGTAGAGGAGATGGTATAATAAATTATATTAAAATGAGCCCAATTTTGGAATAGGGTTGGAGTGATGAGAACAAGGAACCCCACATAAGTTTCTGCATCATAATTCTAGGCCCTACACATGTGACGCTGGCTTATTCACCTCTGTCACCTATTAGTGGCATCTACTCAGTAGGTCAAAGTCCGTCCCTTTAAAAAGCCTTGGCTAGTCATGTTGCAAAACTGATTGAATGGTTGGATATTGGTTTACAGAATAGCTGCCTCCAATAGGTGGCGCTACGAGGACAGTTTCAGGTCATTTGCATAGTTTTTTCCAAGGAGCTTTGCCAAGAAGACTCCATACACATCTGGATCGTCTTAATGGGAACCCGTACACTGTAAAACATTGAACTATCTAAGAAGCCTAGCAAAGTGTTAATTTGAGAGCGCCTACAGTAGTAGTATGCACTGAGCGACTAAGTCCCTACTATAGATGTGCAAACTGGTTTGGATCCAATCGGATTCAGACCAAATATTTTGTGTTGGTCCGATCGCAAAACATTGGGGGTTTGTCACCCAAAAATCAGAAGTGAAACTATTATATTTTGGGGAGTCTTCAGACCAAAGAGTATATATAATAGGTGGATGCCCAGCGGAGGTGTAAAAAATAACATTCGTACTCACTTCTCGTTACCTCTTCTGGGTCTTCTTGCATTGTCCGGCACTCTCCTCCTTGGTCCTTCTCTGGCCTCCTGGGTGATGTCATGCCACCAGGGTCACCACTGACGCCCAATCACACCAAGGTCATGTGATGTCATGCCACCAGGGTCACCACTGAGTCCCAATCACAGTCATATAGGGCACACCAAGGTCATTTGATGTCATGACATTTGTCGAACCCATGTGACTGCTGAGGCACAACCACAGGCCCACTCCAGGCACATGACATCACCTGGATGGCCAGAAGAGGCAAAAAGAGAGGACCGGAAGCTCAAAAGAGGTAAAGGAAGGTATAAATGTTATTTTTTACACCCCCCCATCCTTTAGGCCTCCACATATATTACTCTGTTATAATAGATCTACTTCTGGTTCTATCCGAACAAGTTTGGACCAAAATAAACCGGAGGATCCACTCGTCCACAACCGAACGTAAAGAGAATCTTCAGTGGTTTACCCATCTCTATTCCTTACACATAGGAAGACTACCATTTCCAAAAATTTAGGGGCAAAAGTGGGGAAGCCCCTACAAGACAGAGGGGTGAGAAGGCAGAAAGAGGTCACACGTGGCCACTCTTCTAGCCCTTACCCTTTGCTGCATGAGATGATAAGTTTTTTTGTATGTTTTTGGGGTAGAAGTTGAAAAGTAATTTCTTCTAGTTCACCGTGTAAGTCTTTTTCATTAGCAGGAAACTTTATGTTGGCAAAATGTCCTGAGCAAATGAAAGAGCAAATTTACAAATAATTACAAAATAGTCAGTAATTACAATAGTACATTAGTCATTGTGGCTGTCACCGGAATATCGAGAAGATTACTTTAGGGTGGAAAGAGACAAAGTGCGGATAATGTTTAGAAAAACATTTTAGATGGTTTTAATGGATGTGGAGAGGTGTACATTATGCGATGAAATAGTAGTTAGATGGAATATTGTGATCAATTAGGAAAATTAGAGACAATCCCCATTAGGGCTTGTTACTAGGTGATGCAACCCGTAAGCACTTTGCTCAACAACATTCTGCTTAAGGGATTGTCTGATCTTCCATCGTAACGGCCAAACTCATTACCCATAGACATAAACAAACATAAAGGTTATACAGTCCTATGAAAAAGTTTGGGCACCCCTATTAATCTTAATCATTTTTTGTTCTAAATATTTTGGTGTTTGCAACAGCCATTTCAGTTTGATATATCTAATAACTGATGGACACAGTAATATTTCAGGATTGAAATGAGGTTTATTGTACTAACAGAAAATGTGCAATATGCATTAAACCAAAATTTGACCGGTGCAAAAGTATGGGCACCCTTATCATTTTATTGATTTGAATTCCCCTAACTACTTTTTACTGACTTACTGAAGCACAAAATTGGTTTTGTAACCTCAGTGAGCTTTGAACTTCATAGCCAGATGTATCCAATCATAAGAAAAGGTATTTAAGGTGGCCAATTGCAAGTTGATCTCCTATTTGAATCTCCTCTGAAGAGTGGCATCATGGGCTACTCAAAACAACTCTCAAATGATCTGAAAACAAAGATTGTTCAAAATAGTTGTTCAGGGGAAGGATACAAAAAGTTATCTCAGAGATTTAACCTGTCAGTTTCCACTGTGAGGAAGATAGTAAGGAAATGGAAGACCACAGGGACAGTTCTTGTTAAGCCCAGAAGTGGCAGGCCAAGAAAAATATCAGAAAGGCAGAGAAGAAGAATGGTGAGAACAGTCAAGGACAATCCACAGACCACCTCCAAAGAGCTGCAGCATCATCTTGCTGCAGATGGTGTCACTGTGCATCGGTCAACTATACAGCGCACTTTGCACAAATAGAAGCTGTATGGGAGAGTGATGAGAAAGAAGCCGTTTCTGCACGTACGCCACAAATAGAGTTGCCTGAGGTATGAAAAAGCACATTTGGACAAGGCAGCTTCATTTTGGAAACAAAAATTGAGTTGTTTGGTTATAAAAAAAGGCGTTATGCATGGAGTCCAAAAAGAAACAGCATTCCAAGAAAAACACATGCTACCCACTGTAAAATTTGGTGGAGGTTCCATCATGCTTTGGGGCTGTGTGGCCAATGCCGGCATCGGGAATCTTGTTAAAGTTGAGAGTCGCATGGATTCCACTCAGTATCAGCAGATTCTTGAGAATAATGTTCAAGAATCAGTGACGAAGTTGAAGTTACGCCGGGGATGGATATTTCAGCAAGACAATGATCCAAAACACTGCTCCAAATCAACTCAGGCATTCATGCAGAGGAACAATTACAATGTTCTGGAATGGCCATCCCAGTCCCCAGACCTGAATATCATTGAACATCTGTGGGATGATTTGAAGTGGGCTGTCCATGCTCGGCGACCATCTAACTTAACTGAACTTGAATTGTTTGTCCAAAATACCTTTATCCAGGATCCAGGAACTGATTAAAAGCTACAGGAAGTGACTAGAGGCTGTTATCTTTGCAAAAGGAGGATCTACTAAATATTAATGTCACTTTTCTGTTGAGGTGCCCATACTTTTGCACCGGTCAAATTTTGGTTGAATGCATATTGCACATTTTCTGTTAGTACAATAAACCTCATTTCAATCCTGAAATATTACTGTGTCCATCAGTTATTAGATATATCAAACTGAAATGGCTGTTATAAACACCAAAATATTTAGAACTAAAAATGATTAAGATTAATAGGGGTGCCCAAACTTTTTCATAGGACTGTAGGCGTAAAACCCTGGATGTATTGAGAACTGGTTTCATTTATTAACCCTTTCATGGCCAAGTCTGTTGTATTTGGGAGGGGTTGGAATTTTGCTTTCCACTAGAGGTGGGCGAACCGACTCATACTGAGCCAAGTTTGAAACAAATATTCCAAATTGTTCTTCTCTTCTGAATGGAGTAAGGGGTGGTCGGTGACATAACAAAAATTCAGTCAACATGACGTCTTCATACCAAAAAAATAAATCATATTTTAATCGGTATGCAAATTAGCTACTCAGTGCACGTGGGTGTGGCCAAGTTTTCACCTATGTTTACCACCAGCACCACCCCCTAACACAAAGATTGACATGTCCATTGCTTTGCAACCGCTGACGGATGTAGACCAGCCCTAGGTGCACCGACCGCTGATCTATAAATGGATTAAAAAATATTTTTGGCAGCAAGATTAGAGTGTGCCTCAAAAAGTTAGAGTGTTTTATAAGCTACTTTGGTGATGGTAGATTCCTTTAATAAATTCTCTGTAATGTTTTCTGCAATTCTGCAGCATTTCCTAAACTGGGAGCCTGTTGTTATTTCATAATGTCTTTGGTTAGGACTGAATGAACCTGCCCTTTAAGGATGTTCTCTAGATTAGGAATAAGGGAGGTGGCCATAGTGACAACAATTTGACCATAGTTAGACAATGACACTGAATAGTCAGCCTCAGGGGCGTACTCAGAATGTTCCACTGGAACATCCTAGGTACTGTCACTGCTTACAGTCCCCCCCCCCCATGTACGGCTGAATCCCCCCTCCAGTACTCAGATGACGCTCTCCAAAAGTCCCGATGCAGGAGTGCGGTAGAGCTTGTATAGATCATGTATGGATGGGTTCTTCTTACTTTTGGAGTAGTTATTCTGGCATGGCTATATTCCCAGATTATGATATTAGGTTTTAGAAAAAGACATGCATGCTATATAGGGAGAAACCTTCCAAAAGGTGGCACTAGAGCAAGTAGATCTTAGTTGCATATTCCTTACCCAGAATTCTTATGGTCTAATAAGTCCCTGCACTGTCTCTCCCCAAGAAGACAGATCAACCCTTCTGAGTAATGAGATAAGGCACACAGTGATGTCATGGTACATAGATTAGGTACCCAGTGATGTCACGGTATATAAAAATAAACGTAATGATGTCACACTACAGGAATAATCCATTAAGCAAAGCTACAGTACATACAGTACGTAACCTATGCAAATAGGGACATCGCAGTAAAGGTACCGTACAGTCAGGGGTGAACCTGACCTGAGGGCCGTCTGAGGCGGACGTCAGAAAGCCCCCCCCCCCCCCCGAGAGGAGGGGATGGAGTGGAGGGGGCGGATCGGAGCGGAGGGGCCGGAGCGGGCGGCGTCAGCAGGCAGAGAGCAGGCAGGGAGAAGACCTGCTCTCTGCTAAGCGTGAGGGGCGGCCGCTGGAGCAGTGCTGCGTCCACAGGGCCACCCCAATCCACCGCTTGGTGACGGTGACGCTAAGCCAGTCCAGGACAGCATAGCCCCCCCCCCGGAGCCCCGGCATAGCGCTGGCTGAAGTGGTCGCTTCAGGTCGCCTCATGGGAGGTGCGGCGCTGCGTACAGTGCACATAGTGATGTCTGTACGGACTGTAAAATGTACGAAAATTGTATTACAAAGCAATTTAAAAAAAAAACAAAAAAAAAAAACGGAGAGCAAAATAAAAATAGATAAATCCCAGAAAACTCCTTTCTATTTCAAGATATTTTTTTTTTGTCTTTTTATTCGATTTAACCACGGCCTATTGATCGCTATCGAGGATTGAAGAAGATAGGAATGAGTACTTAGAACAATGGAGGCTTGCGATGACATTGCGCTCTCTCTCGTACTGGAGCTTTAGAGAACTGCGTGTCTTTTGTCAAGTAAAAGCATTAGGGAATACAAAAACATGAAGTGAATCATCGGCTGTGGGATAATGGACACTCTAGTTAAGCAATAATTGACATGAGATACATAATCTCACTTGATGAGTCACCATTCAAAATCTGTTTCTATCATCTAAATCCCGGAATTTCAGGAGCAGATCGTGGCTGTGCTCTGGCAGCCGGCGAATAACATCAGCAGATTTTCTTACCATAATTATTAAAAGGAACAGACCTGGAGAGCAATGACTAATGAGCACAATTAATAGGAACACATTGAGTTCAGCGCTAGCATGTAAGTGCCTTATTAAAACCTCATTTGTATCCTTTTTTTTTGCCGTAAATCCATTAATTTACGTACATATTTTTAAATATATTTTATAGGGTCAGTCTGCCCCAGGAAAGTACTGGAGGATTTTATAAGGTATGAAAGGACGAATAACTTCATTTCCAGACTCTGGAGTCGTAAGATCGTGATGGCGCTGCCAAAGGATCCATTTCTTAAAAAACATTGGTATCAATGTTGTCTAGGCATTTTTTTTATTGTTATCCCAGCTTGGTCCAGTCCTTCTGGTCCGGCGTCTTCTCAAGGTGAAGCTTCTTCCTGGGTGTGATGTCACGGGTTCCTTCTGCTGAAGCCACTGATTGGCGACGGTGGTCACATGACCGCTGAGCTCAATCAGTGGCCTCAGCAAGCCTCAAGAAGAGACCTGTGATGTCACAGGTAGTGACATCGCCTGCCCTTTACTGAGGCTGCTGATTGGTCTCAGCGGTCGCGTCTATCTGGGACTTCCGCCACACTTCAACACAGGACCAAGAAGAACGGACTGCACTTTCTGTGAAAAATGAAAAAAAACGCAACGTGCTTCCACCATGGACTTTTCTGCAGCGTGGTTTGGCTGTGGTTTGCTATGTGGGGCTTTAGTCTAAAGGTGTTTTCTTGGCTCCAACATAGTGTTTTATACTGATGACTAGAGATAGGCAAACTTCTCAGGATTGGTTTCTTTTTGGGTTTGGGTGGCTCAAGTCTAAGATTAGTTGCGGGTCTAACAAGTTCGATATGAACCACACCGTAAATTGGCTTAAACATAGTATGTAACACTGTCAGGACTTCTAGGAACCTATCTATAAAACAAAGTGTATAACACTGTCAGGAAATCTAGGAACCGATCTATAAAACATAGTGTAGAACACTGTCAGGACTCCTAGGACCTATCGATAAAATGTACTGTATGACACTGCCAGGGCTCCTAGGAACCTATCTATAAAACATAGTGTAGAACACTGTCAGGGCTCCTAGGAACCTATCTATAAAACATAGTGTAGAACACTGTCAGGGCTCCTAGGAACCTATCTATAAAACATAGTGTATGACACTGTCAGGGCTCCTAGGAACCTATCTATAAAGCATAGTGTAGAACACTGTCAGGGCTCCTAGGAACCTATCTATAAAACATAGCGTAGAACACTGTCAGGGCTCCTAGGAACCTATCTATAAAACATAGTGTATAACACTGTCAGGGCTCCTAGGAACCTATCTATAAAACATAGTGTATGACACTGTCAGGACTCCTAGGAACCTATCTATAAAACATAGTGTAGAACACTGTCAGGGCTCCTAGGAACCTATCTATAAAACATAGTGTATAACACTGTCAGGGCTCCTAGGAACCTATCTATAAAACATAGTGCATAACACTGTCAGGGCTCCTAGGAACCTATCTATAAAACATAGTGTAGAACACTGTCAGGGCTCCTAGGAACCTGTCTATAAAACATAGTGTATGACACTGTCAGGGCTCCTAGGAACCTGTCTATAATACATAGTGTAGAACACTATCAGGGCTCCTAGGAACCTATCTATAAAACATAGTGTAGAACACTGTCAGGGCTCCTAGGAACCTATCTATAAAACATAGTGTAGAACACTGTCAGGGCTCCTAGGAACCTATCTATAAAACATAGTGTATGACACTGTCAGGGCTCCTAGGAACCTATCTATAAAGCATAGTGTAGAACACTGTCAGGGCTCCTAGGAACCTATCTATAAAACATAGTGTAGAACACTGTCAGGACTCCTAGGAACCTATCTATAAAACATAGTGTACAACACAGTCAGGGCTCCTAGGAACCTATCTATAAAACATAGTGTATAACACTGTCAAGGCTCCTAGGAACCTATC
Organism: Leptodactylus fuscus; assembly: GCF_031893055.1. Taxonomy (NCBI): domain Eukaryota; kingdom Metazoa; phylum Chordata; class Amphibia; order Anura; family Leptodactylidae; genus Leptodactylus; species Leptodactylus fuscus. The sequence continues at coordinate 76,800,004 of NC_134273.1, read as the reverse complement.
TATAATACATAGTGTAGAACACTGTCAGGGCTCCTAGGAACCTATCTATAATACATAGTGTACGACATTGTCAGGGCTCCTAGGAACCTATCTATAAAACATAGTGTATAACACTGTCAGGGCTCCTAGGAACCTATCTATAAAACATAGTGTAGAACACTGTCAGGGCTCCTAGGAACCTATCTATAAAACATAGTGTATAACACTGTCAGGGCTCCTAGGAACCTATCTATAAAACATAGTGTATAACACTGTCAGGACTCCTAGGAACCTATCTATAAAACATAGTGTATAACACTGTCAGGGCTCCTAGGAACCTATCTATAATACATAGTGTACGACATTGTCAGGGCTCCTAGGAACCTATCTATAAAACATAGTGTATAACACTGTCAGGGCTCCTAGGAACCTATCTATAAAACATAGTGTAGAACACTGTCAGGGCTCCTAGGAACCTATCTATAAAACATAGTGTATAACACTGTCAGGGCTCCTAGGAACCTATCTATAAAACATAGTGTATAACACTGTCAGGACTCCTAGGAACCTATCTATAAAACATAGTGTATAACACTGTCAGGGCTCCTAGGAACCTATCTATAAAACATAGTGTATAACACTGTCAGGGCTCCTAGGAACCTATCTATAAAACATAGTGTAGAACACTGTCAGGGCTCCTAGGAACCTATCTATAAAACATAGTGTATAACACTGTCAGGGCTCCTAGGAACCTATCTATAAAACATAGTGTATAACACTGTCAGGGCTCCTAGGAACCTATCTATAAAACATAGTGTATGACACTGTCAGGACTCCTAGGAACCTATCTATAAAACATAGTGTAGAACACTGTCAGGACTCCTAGGAACCTATCTATAAAACATAGTGTATAACACTGTCAGGGCTCTTAGGAACCTATCTATAAAACATAGTGTATAACACTGTCAGGGCTCCTAGGAACCTATCTATAAAACATAGTGTATAACACTGTCAGGGCTCCTAGGAACCTATCTATAAAACATAGTGTAGAACACTGTCAGGGCTCCTAGGAACCTGTCTATAAAACATAGTGTATGACACTGTCAGGGCTCCTAGGAACCTGTCTATAATACATAGTGTAGAACACTGTCAGGGCTCCTAGGAACCTATCTATAAAGCATAGTGTAGAACACTGTCAGGGCTCCTAGGAACCTATCTATAAAACATAGTGTAGAACACTGTCAGGACTCCTAGGAACCTATCTATAATACATAGTGTACGACATTGTCAGGGCTCCTAGGAACCTATCTATAAAACATAGTGTATAACACTGTCAGGGCTCCTAGGAACCTATCTGTAAAACATAGTGTAGAACACTGTCAGGGCTCCTAGGAACCTGTTTATAAAACATAGTGTATGACACTGTCAGGGCTCCTAGGAACATGTCTATAATACATAGTGTAGAACACTGTCAGGGCTCCTAGGAACCTATCTATAAAACATAGTGTAGAACACTGTCAGGGCTCCTAGGAACCTATCTATAAAACATAGTGTATAACACTGTCAGGACTCCTAGGAACCTATCTATAAAACATAGTGTATAACACTGTCAGGGCTCCTAGGAACCTATCTATAAAACATAGTGTAGAACACTGTCAGGGCTCCTAGGAACCTATCTATAAAACAGTGTATAACACTGTCAGGGCTCCTAGGAACCTATCTATAAAACATAGTGTATAACACTGTCAGGGCTCCTAGGAACCTATCTATAAAACATAGTGTATGACACTGTCAGGACTCCAAGGAACCTATCTATAAAATATAGTGTAGAACACTGTCAGGGCTCCTAGGAACCTATCTATAAAACATAGCGTATAACACTGTCAGGGCTCCTAGGAACCTATCTATAAAACATAGTGTATGACACTGTCAGGGCTCTTAGGAACCTATCTATAAAACATAGTGTATAACACTGTCAGGGCTCCTAGGAACCTATCTATAAAACATAGTGTATGACACTGTCAGGGCTCCTAGGAACCTATCTATAAAACATAGTGTAGAACACTGTCAGGGCTCCTAGGAACCTGTCTATAAAACATAGTGTATGACACTGTCAGGGCTCCTAGGAACCTGTCTATAATACATAGTGTAGAACACTGTCAGGGCTCCTAGGAACCTATCTATAAAGCATAGTGTAGAACACTGTCAGGGCTCCTAGGAACCTATCTATAAAACATAGTGTAGAACACTGTCAGGACTCCTAGGAACCTATCTATAAAACATAGTGTATAACACTGTCAGGGCTCCTAGGAACCTATCTATAAAACATAGTGTATAACACTGTCAGGGCTCCTAGGAACCTATCTGTAAAACATAGTGTAGAACACTGTCAGGGCTCCTAGGAACCTATCTATAAAACATAGTGTAGAACACTGTCAGGGCTCCTAGGAACCTATCTATAAAACATAGTGTATAACACTGTCAGGACTCCTAGGAACCTATCTATAAAACATAGTGTATAACACTGTCAGGGCTCCTAGGAACCTATCTATAAAACATAGTGTAGAACACTGTCAGGGCTCCTAGGAACCTATCTATAAAACATAGTGTATAACGCTGTCAGGGCTCCTAGGAACCTATCTATAAAACATAGTGTATAACACTGTCAGGGCTCCTAGGAACCTATCTATAAAACATAGTGTAGAACACTGTCAGGGCTCCTAGGAACCTATCTATAAAACATAGTGTATAACACTGTCAGGGCTCCTAGGAACCTATCTATAAAACATAGTGTATAACACTGTCAGGGCTCCGAGGAACCTATCTATAAAACATAGTGTATAACACTGTCAGGGCTCCTAGGAACCTATCTATAAAACATAGTGTAGAACACTGTCAGGGCTCCTAGGAACCTATCTATAAAACATAGTGTATAACACTGTCAGGACTCCTAGGAACCTATCTATAAAACATAGTGTAGAACACTGTCAGGGCTCCTAGGAACCTATCTATAAAACATAGTGTATGACACTGTCAGGGCTCCTAGGAACCTATCTATAAAGCATAGTGTAGAACACTGTCAGGGCTCCTAGGAACCTATCTATAAAACATAGTGTAGAACACTGTCAGGGCTCCTAGGAACCTGTCTATAAAACATAGTGTATGACACTGTCAGGGCTCCTAGGAACCTGTCTATAATACATAGTGTAGAACACTGTCAGGGCTCCTAGGAACCTATCTATAAAACATAGTGTAGAACACTGTCAGGGCTCCTAGGAACCTATCTATAAAACATAGTGTAGAACACTGTCAGGACTCCTAGGAACCTATCTATAAAACATAGTGTATAACACTGTCAGCACTCCTAGGAACCTATCTATAAAACATAGTGTATAACACTGTCAGGGCTCCTAGGAACCTATCTATAAAACATAGTGTATAACACTGTCAGGGCTCCTAGGAACCTATCTATAAAACATAGTGTATAACACTGTCAGGGCTCCTAGTAACCTATCTATAAAACATAGTGTATAACACTGTCAGGGCTCCTAGGAACCTGTCTATAAAACATAGTGTATGACACTGTCAGGGCTCCTAGGAACCTGTCTATAATACATAGTGTAGAACACTGTCAGGACTCCTAGGAACCTATCTATAAAACATAGTGTAGAACACTGTCAGGGCTCCTAGGAACCTATCTATAAAACATAGTGTATAACACTGTCAGGGCTCCTAGGAACCTATCTATAAAACATAGTGTATGACACTGTCAGGGCTCCTAGGAACCTATGTATAAAGCATAGTGTAGAACACTGTCAGGGCTCCTAGGAACCTATCTATAAAACATAGTGTAGAACACTGTCAGGACTCCTAGGAACCTATCTATAAAACATAGTGTAGAACACTGTCAGGGCTCCTAGGAACCTATCTATAAAAGATAGTGTAGAACACTGTCAGGACTCCTAGGAACCTATCTATAAAACATAGTGTAGAACACTGTCAGGACTCCTAGGAACCTATCTATAAAACATAGTGTATAACACTGTCAGGACTCCTAGGAACCTATCTATAAAACATAGTGTATAACACTGTCAGGGCTCCTAGGAACCTATCTATAAAACATAGTGTAGAACACTGTCAGGGCTCCTAGGAACCTATCTATAAAACATAGTGTAGAACACTGTCAGGGCTCCTAGGAACCTATCTATAAAACACATAAAACAGTGTTTTTTTGCTGTGTGATCCCTTAGCCTTAAAGATGGAAGATATGAAATGAATGCATGAAATTTCTAGTTGGAAAGATATTCTTTACATTTAATTTCGATAATAACTTATTCATTGTAATATTCTCCCCTATCCTATCCAATCCTCCGGCTCTGAGTCAATAATCCAATACATCCAAAGGTTTTCCTGGGTTCTTCGAAAAAATCTATTTTTAAAAATAATACTATATATTGTATAAATTCTATTACCTTTCTGGAAAGCCTTCACGGTGTCAGGTCATTTCATGGTTTGCGCAGACTCTTCCTCCATCCTGGATTTACCGATTTTAAAAATAGTCATTTCTAATTTACAGAGATCAGTGATATTTATTGATTCTTCTGGCGGTGAACATAAGAAATCTTTGAACCTTCAGGTTCTTTGACATTTCTGTCTACTTTTAATCTGACGTTGGATTTACCGTACATGACAATTTTCTTAATGCAAAATATTCCTTGCTGCTGGCGAAATCCATTAGAGCAGAACAGTTGCTCTCTCGGGTGGCAACGTAGCCGCTGTCACGCGGCAGAGCTGTAGAACATAATTGTGGCTTTCAATGGGTTGAAGGTGCCGGCTTTGTAGTGCGCTCCATCTTCAAAAGGACGAATTCTGGCACTAGTGGGAAATTTGTGGTACGCCTATGAATGTCTATAGGGGTTTGTAGATACTATAGATCTGGAATATGTGGCTGGGACGCTTGGTGTTTGTCTTTAGGTTTCTTGACGTTTTGCTCAAATCTCTCAAAGAAAATTTAATCAAATAAAAATTATAAGTCAGATATACCATAGAAACATCCCCTATAGCAAGTGGAGGTCAGCTTGGGTTGGTCCAATCTTCCCATCTTATCTATGGGAAGTGGGATTATCTGCAAAGTTCCCCTTACCATAGGCATCCAAGAGGAGAGTAGCGTAGACTGCATAGGCATTGACAGAACAATTTCATTTGTTTGCTTTCTTCTGCCACTGAACAAATCTGAAAAAAAAGAAGTCTATGGACAAGGGATGAACAGAGACATCTTTACTATAGATAGTTTTCTTTCACAACACAGTTGGGTGATCAGGTATGACTCTCCAGCTTTCTTCTTACAGAACTGACTGCTGTAGACAGCTTCCGTCTCCTCCTCCCCTTCCCCTCTCCATAGACTTCATTATAAACTATAGTATAACCATTTGGGTACAAGGTCATTTTTATTGAAGGTTTTTGTGGATGGAAATCGAGCTTTTTATTGCCAGTATTCCCAGTACTGAAGCCGCGAACGAGATACCTCAAGACCGTGCCTAAGATTAGGGAGGGGGCCAGGGGCTGAGAATACTTGAAATATCATTTTCCATTATGATTGCCAATCTTTGCAAAATTTATTAAGATTACCTATCACACGCCAATCAATGAAAACTAAAAAAAAACAACCATATCCACAAATAAATATAAAAGTATATTTTATTACTATCCAATTAAAAAGTTTTTCACATGGACATACAATAATACATTACATAAATAACATAAAGTAAACGGGCTAAACCGTAAGGTTTATAGGTGCCAGCAAGCCAAAGTGATGTGGGTGAGACAAAGACATAGGTATTTGAAGTCAGTATTTAGCCATGGGCAACTAACGGGTTAATTGAATAGTATACATGCATACATATATACCATGATAGAAAAAAGGACAACTAGTCCATTAATATGTAAAGTTACACATGGCATAATAATCAAAGATCACAGAACTCAATTATATCCCAAAGTGCCCACATATGAATAAGAGATATGCCTTAGCTCACCTTAACATCATATAAACTGTCCGACGCGCGTTTCACCCCTGCTACAGGGCTTCGTCCAGGGACAATTGTCAACTAGAGATGACGTCTATTTATAGTCCATAGGCTTCCGCCTATGTCAAATAAAATGGCCGCCACCAATTGCATTGCGCATGCGGGAATTAAATAAACCCGTATAATACAAAACACCAGGACATATATCCCATCACGTCTGCCAAAATATGTGTATATATGTATAAAGCGCCTTTGCGCATAACAAACCTCTGATATAATCCTAAGATCCCTTTTAGATGTTCCCGGATCGAGCACTATCCAAGTGCGCCTGCGCGAGACTCAATCTCGCGATACTACGCTCGCTTCAATTTACAGGCGGGTAGATGATTCCATCTGTACCGCCCACTGCCATTTTCCACTGTTGCTCTGCTATAGGTCTTAGTACGCCTGCGTGAGATTACAACTAGCGATACTGCATTTACTCAAGTGTATAAGTGTACGGACTGTTCTATCTATGTCATCTACTACTCTTTAATACTATTATTACAATATCGTAGATGGAAAATAGGTAACAGATCCGTCATAGTATCACAAAAATTACTAAGTGTTTATGTATAAACCTGATCCTAATTATAAAATACTATAACCCAAGATTATAAATAGACATATATCATAAATAGAAGCAATCCACCATTTAAGTGGAACATATGCATAATTTTAAGAATGATTTTTAGAAAGAGCACTTATAAAAAAAATGCTCACATATTAATAGAAAATAAAAATAAATATAAATAAAAATAATAATAATAATAATAAGAGGGGTAAAAGTGTTAATAAAAGAAAAAATAATAAAAATAAAAATAAAAAAGGGAGTGCCAGTGAAAAGTGCCGGTGCGCAAGTGCAAGGGAGAGTGAAGAAACAAAAGGAAAATAACATTAAAATTACTATAATGCAATATCGTTAATGAACAATAGTAATAGCAATTAGAATGATTCTATTAGGATCATTTTAGTCGGTTGTCAGATTTCATAGGCAATAAGATGTCTACTATCCAGTGGATTTCACTCAGGTAAGGAAGAAAGTCCGGTGTTTACATACTACAAAAACAAAAACAAAAAGTATAAGTACGTCATCACACAACAAGAAACAAAGACCAAAAAACATAAAATAAGCAAAATAAAAAATATTAATGATTAAAACAATAGTATCCACTACATAATACAAAACTACCATGGATATAATCCATATTATTTAAGCAGAGATAATCCGAAACAGACACAAACTAAATGGTCTCATTTAGACCCTGCGGTTGGAGTGTCCCCAATGTGTGAATCCAGCGACTCTCCATTTGTGCCAATCTTTTCTTCCAATCTCCTCCCCTAATACCAACTTGGACTTGATCTATTGCTCGCACCCTAAATAAAGATGGATCTGAGTTATGAAATGCATGAAAGTGCCTGGGGATTGTTTTTAATTGACTGACATCAGTTATTCCCCTCTTTGTTTCTTGTTGTGTGATGACGTACTTATACTTTTTGTTTTTGTTTTTGTAGTATGTAAACACCGGACTTTCTTCCTTACCTGAGTGAAATCCACTGGATAGTAGACATCTTATTGCCTATGAAATCTGACAACCGACTAAAATGATCCTAATAGAATCATTCTAATTGCTATTACTATTGTTCATTAACGATATTGCATTATAGTAATTTTAATGTTATTTTCCTTTTGTTTCTTCACTCTCCCTTGCACTTGCGCACCGGCACTTTTCACTGGCACTCCCTTTTTTATTTTTATTTTTATTATTTTTTCTTTTATTAACACTTTTACCCCTCTTATTATTATTATTATTATTTTTATTTATATTTATTTTTATTTTCTATTAATATGTGAGCATTTTTTTTATAAGTGCTCTTTCTAAAAATCATTCTTAAAATTATGCATATGTTCCACTTAAATGGTGGATTGCTTCTATTTATGATATATGTCTATTTATAATCTTGGGTTATAGTATTTTATAATTAGGATCAGGTTTATACATAAACACTTAGTAATTTTTGTGATACTATGACGGATCTGTTACCTATTTTCCATCTACGATATTGTAATAATAGTATTAAAGAGTAGTAGATGACATAGATAGAACAGTCCGTACACTTATACACTTGAGTAAATGCAGTATCGCTAGTTGTAATCTCACGCAGGCGTACTAAGACCTATAGCAGAGCAACAGTGGAAAATGGCAGTGGGCGGTACAGATGGAATCATCTACCCGCCTGTAAATTGAAGCGAGCGTAGTATCGCGAGATTGAGTCTCGCGCAGGCGCACTTGGATAGTGCTCGATCCGGGAACATCTAAAAGGGATCTTAGGATTATATCAGAGGTTTGTTATGCGCAAAGGCGCTTTATACATATATACACATATTTTGGCAGACGTGATGGGATATATGTCCTGGTGTTTTGTATTATACGGGTTTATTTAATTCCCGCATGCGCAATGCAATTGGCGGCGGCCATTTTATTTGACATAGGCGGAAGCCTATGGACTATAAATAGACGTCATCTCTAGTTGACAATTGTCCCTGGACGAAGCCCTGTAGCAGGGGTGAAACGCGCGTCGGACAGTTTATATGATGTTAAGGTGAGCTAAGGCATATCTCTTATTCATATGTGGGCACTTTGGGATATAATTGAGTTCTGTGATCTTTGATTATTATGCCATGTGTAACTTTACATATTAATGGACTAGTTGTCCTTTTTTCTATCATGGTATATATGTATGCATGTATACTATTCAATTAACCCGTTAGTTGCCCATGGCTAAATACTGACTTCAAATACCTATGTCTTTGTCTCACCCACATCACTTTGGCTTGCTGGCACCTATAAACCTTACGGTTTAGCCCGTTTACTTTATGTTATTTATGTAATGTATTATTGTATGTCCATGTGAAAAACTTTTTAATTGGATAGTAATAAAATATACTTTTATATTTATTTGTGGATATGGTTGTTTACTTTGTATATATGAGTTAAGTCCCGTAACCACACTATGCAGTATTGGCCTCTTTATGTGTGTATCAATGAAAACTAAGCCACATCTTGTCATTCTATTACAAAAAAATACGTAGTTGAGAAGAATCTTTCCTCTACTTCCATCTTCCACTTGTCAGTCATTGTTTTTGACAGGACAGGCTGGAAGAGCGATAAGTGGTGTAAGTAGAGGATGGGGGACTCACATCGAAGATAAATATTAGGACCCCTACAAGAGCTGCTAGATAGCACCATACATCTGACCCCTGGTGCTCCTCTCCCATTTTTATGACTCTATATATCACTTCTTTGTTTCCCGTGCCAGTGCAGATTCTCACCACCTATTGAAGTAAGACTATGGCCTGATTAGCCTCTTCACCCATAGCATCCATAGGACTATAGGGCATAGACTCTAGATTATAATCATAGAGCCAACTGTCTCCCAATTCTTCCCACTCCACCATGGCAGAATTTTATATGCCAAAGACTAAGCAGTTTATGTGTTGTGCAATTTATTATTTCTTTTTATTTTCTAAATAGAAAGACTATAATTTTTCAATTGTGAAGTGTGTAACAAGTACCCACGGAGAGTTATAGTAAAACCTCTGATTATTGATATTACTAATGCACAGGGATAGTAAAAGTGATGTCACAGTACAGGGATAATACACACAGTGATGTCACAGTACAGGATAATACACACAGTGATGTCACAGTACAGGATAATACACACAGTGATGTCACAGTACAGGATAATACACACAGTGATGTCACAGTACAGGGATAATACACACAGTGATGTCACAGTACAGGATAATACACACAGTGATGTCACAGTACAGAGATAATACACACAGTGATGTCACAGTACAGGGATAATACACACAGTGATGTCACAGTACAGGGATAATACAGTGATGTCACAGTACAGAGATAATACACACAGTGATGTCACAGTACTGAGATAATACAGTGATGTCACAGTACAGAGATAATACACGCAGTGATGTCACAGTACAGAGATAATACACACAGTGATGTCACAGTACAGAGATAATACACACAGTGATGTCACAGTACAGGGATAATACACACAGTGATGTCACAGTACAGAGATAATACACACAGTGATGTCACAGTACTGAGATAATACAGTGATGTCACAGTACAGAGATAATACACGCAGTGATGTCACAGTACAGAGATAATACACACAGTGATGTCACAGTACAGGGATAATACACACAGTGATGTCACAGTACAGGGATAATACACACAGTGATGTCACAGTACAGGGATAATACACACAGTGATGTCACAGTACAGGGATAATACACACAGTGATGTCACAGTACAGGGATAATACACACAGTGATGTCACAGTATAGAGATAATACACACAGTGATGTCACAGTACAGGATAATACACACAGTGATGTCACAGTACAGAGATAATACACACAGTGATGTCACAGTACAGGATAATACACACAGTGATGTCACAGTACAGGGATAATATACACAGTGATGTCACAGTACAGGGATAATATACACAGTGATGTCACAGTACAGAGATAATACACACAGTGATGTCACAGTACAGAGATAATACACACAGTGATGTCACAGTACAGAGATAATACACACAGTGATGTCACAGTACAGAGATAATACACACAGTGATGTCACAGTACAGGGATAATATACACAGTGATGTCACAGTACAGGGATAATATACACAGTGATGTCACAGTACAGAGATAATACACACAGTGATGTCACAGTACAGGATAATACACACAGTGATGTCACAGTACAGAGATAATACACACAGTGATGTCACAGTACAGGGATAATACACACAGTGATGTCACAGTACAGGGATAATACACACAGTGATGTCACAGTACAGGGATAATACACACAGTGATGTCACAGTACAGAGATAATACACACAGTGATGTCACAGTACAGAGATAATACACACAGTGATGTCACAGTACAGAGATAATACACACAGTGATGTCACAGTACAGGATAATACACACAGTGATGTCACAGTACAGAGATAATACACACAGTGATGTCACAGTACAGAGATAATACACACAGTGATGTCACAGTACAGAGATAATACACACAGTGATGTCATAGTATAGGGATAATATACACAGTGATGTCACAGTACAGAGATAATACACACAGTGATGTCACAGTACAGGATAATACACACAGTGATGTCACAGTACAGAGATAATACACACAGTGATGTCACAGTACAGGGATAATACACACAGTGATGTTACAGTACAGGATAATACACACAGTGATGTCATAGTATAGGGATAATATACACAATGATGTCACAGTTGTTGGGTCCCATAGCGGCTTTTTGCAATCAATGTTTTGAACAGGTGAATAAATTGCCAAGATATTAATACTGGTGACTCGCACAATGCTAATGCCGCTATACCCAGTCACACTGACTATTATTAGATATAGAATAACACTTCTGTTAGGAGCTTCAGGAGCTGTGAATTTTGTGTATCTCATTGCTGATATATTCCCATAATAATGAAGCCTGCTCACCTGTGCTGGGTATTTGCTCGAAACATAATAAAATAATGTGTATTATTGAATGTAGGTTATTTGCATAGTTTGCATGATTAAACTCGATGGATATAGGGTCTTCTATAGGGGTGACGTATGTCCATCTGAGATCACTGAATATTCCTTCGTTTCATATTTGAAGCTAGAAAACAATGGTACATGGACTTCTAATTATTTTTTCTTTGTAATTTTAATAGAAATACAAATTATTTCTTGGTTGCATAGGTTGCCCATATGGAATGGTGGGACCAGATTTCAAGAAAATCATGTGCATCCAATCTTTTATTACATGCATTCACCAAATCTCCTCCTTGGTGGCTTGATGGACTCATTAGCTGACATCTAGGACTTTGTGAATGGGGCGAGTAGTCACCCACCAGTCTACAGAGGTCTTGTTGGTTTGGTGGCCAAGCTATGTTCCTCAGAAAGCTCTCCACCATTCCACTAGTGGATGGAGCTGAGCTACTTCTGGTATTGTTGTGGCTTCTTATATTAACGGATTCCTGGGATGTTAAGGATCTGCAACCCCCTTAAATTATTACATTGTTCATTAGCAAATATCTTCTAAATTGCAAATCAAAATTGCTATTTCATTCCACCCCACTTTACTCATCTGCAGCCATGGTGAGCTCCAAAATCCATATATTGTCCCAATATTTGCAGAGATCCGAGTGCTGGATTAGGTGAGTGTGTTTAGGTGGCGGCAGCTTAGCGGTTGTAATTATAGATCCACCCGGGTGCTGGAGTCTTTCCTTCCCTCATCTCCAGTTAAATACCTTGTAACATTGGTGATTTATGTTGGATTATGTGCTATTTTGTAAAGCAAGTTGCAGAGCACAAAGCCCATAAACCATCATGGCAGCCCGGCTTTTGTCAGTGAAAACTAAATGAAAGTACTTGAACTGTTGCACGGAAAATAGTTCTTAGAGAAAAGTCAGAAAATCCTCCCTATAAATCAGTAATTAGAGATGAATGGGTTTCGAACCCCATTATAGTCTATGGGGAACATAAACTCGTTAAGGGGGAAACCCAAATTCGTGTCTGGAGGGTCACCAAGTCCACTATGACACCCCAGGAAATGATACCAACACCCTGGAATGACACTGGGACAGCAGGGGAAGCATGTCTGGGGGCATAAAAGTCACTTTATTTCATGGAAATCCCTGTCAGTTTGCGATTTTCGCAAGCTAACTTTTCCCCATAGAAATGCATTGGCCAGTGCTGATTGGCCAGAGTACGGAACTCGACCAATCAGCGCTGGCTCTGCTGGAGGAGGCGGAGTCTAAGATCGCTCCACACCAGTCTCCATTCAGGTCCGACCTTAGACTCCGCCTCCTCCGGCAGAGCCAGCGCTGATTGGCCGAAGGCTGGCCAATGCATTCCTATGCGAATGCAGAGACTTAGCAGTGCTGAGTCAGTTTTGCTCAACTACACATCTGATGCACACTCGGCACTGCTACATCAGATGTAGCAATCTGATGTATCAGAGCCGAGAGTGCACTAGAACCCCTGTGCAAACTCAGTTCACGCTAATAGAATGCATTGGCCAGCGCTGATTGGCCAGAGTATGGAACTCGACCAATCAGCGCTGGCTCTGCTGGAGGAGGCGGAGTCTAAGATCGCTCCACACCAGTCTCCATTCAGGTCCGACCTTAGACTCCGCCTCCTCCAGCAGAGCCAGCGCTGATTGGCCGAATTCCGTACTCTGGCCAATCAGCACTGGCTAATGCATTGTATTGGCGTGATGAAGCAGTGCTGAATGTGTGTGCTTAGCACACACATTCAGCTCTACTTCATCGGGCTAATAGAATGCATTGGCCAATCAGCGCTGGCCAATGCATTCTATTAGCTTGATGAAGCAGAGTGTGCACAAGGGTTCAAGCGCACCCTCGGCTCTGATGTAGCAGAGCCGAGGGTGCACAAGGGTTCAAGCGCACCCTCGGCTCTGATGTAGCAGAGCCGAGGGTGCACAAGGGTTTAAGCGCACCCTCGGCTCTGATGTAGCAGAGCCGAGGGTGCACAAGGGTTCAAGTGCACCCTCGGCTCTGCTACATCAGAGCCGAGGGTGCGCTTGAACCCTTGTGCAGCCTCGGCTCTGCTACATCAGAGCCGAGGGTGCGCTTGAACCCTTGTGCACACTCTGCTTCATCAAGCTAATAGAATGCATTGGCCAGCGCTGATTGGCCAATGCATTCTATTAGCCCGATGAAGTAGAGCTGAATGTGTGTGCTAAGCACACACATTCAGCACTACTTCATCACGCCAATACAATGCATTAGCCAGCACTGATTGGCCAGAGTACGGAATTCGGCCAATCAGTGCTGGCTCTGCTGGAGGAGGCGGAGTCTAAGGTCGGACCTGAATGGAGACTGGTGTGGAGCGATCTTAGACTCCGCCTCCTCCAGCAGAGCCAGCGCTGATTGGTCGAGTTCCGTACTCTGGCCAATCAGCGCTGGCCAATGCATCCCTATGGGAAAAAGTTTATCTCACAAAAATCACAATTACACACCCGATAGAGCCCCAAAAAGTTATTTTTAATAACATTCCCCCCTAAATAAAGGTTATCCCTAGCTATCCCTGCCTGTACAGCTATCCCTGTCTCATAGTCACAAAGTTCACATTCTCATATGACCCGGATTTGAAATCCACTATTCGTCTAAAATGGAGGTCACCTGATTTCGGCAGCCAATGACTTTTTCCAATTTTTTTCAATGCCCCCGGTGTCGTAGTTCCTGTCCCACCTCCCCTGCGCTGTTATTGGTGCAAAAAAGGCGCCAGGGAAGGTGGGAGGGGAATCGAATTTTGGCGCACTTTACCACGCGGTGTTCGATTCGATTCGAACATGGCGAACACCCTGATATCCGATCGAACATGTGTTCGATAGAACACTGTTCGCTCATCTCTACCAGTAATACATGGCGGCAATGGCTGGCGATGAGCATGGACAAAGGTTCTCGACTTCAATGTTACCAATATATTCTCTGAGCAAAATAGTTACATTAAAGGGGTTTCCAGGAGTAACATATAGGGTAGATGAGCTATACTTAGGATGGGCCATCAATGTACGATCGTGAGGGTTCAACACCTGGCACTGCCAACCATCAACTGTTTGGAGAGACCGCGGTCCTCAGACAAGTTCTGCAATGTATATAATATATATAGACTTTGCTTGGTATTGTAGCTCAGCCCCATTAAAGAGGTTATCCTGTTATAAACACAGGTCAGGGGATAAGTATCCGATCGCTGGGTACCCGGTAATCATGAAAACAGGGGACCTGAAAGTTCCCCCTAAAGCCTCCTTGTGATGGAGCACCAGTGCACTTTGTGACCGGCACTTCTATGGGACTACAAGGACCTTAATATCCGACAGCGCCCATCAAAAGTTAACTTTGGGCTCAACATTTGGAACGGTCACTACTCTTGCAAAAAAGGGGCCCCAAATCCCCATTTCTATAGCTCCCATTCACAAGACTCGGAGATCCAGAGGACTCTACACGACTTACCCTTATGTGCAGACTGTAACATTTAGACTGTGGGATATTTAGCATAAAATTGGTGTAACATGGCAAATGTACATGATGTACTATATCTGGTGGAAACCATGAATCTCCCCATTTCAGATCCGCTGCTATTTGTGAGAGTTTTTGTAATAAGATGTTTTCCTTCCATCCTTCATCCTTTTCTCTTTTTCAACACAAGGTCAGAGGGAGGAATAATTTTTCCTGCAGAGATAATAGGTCTGAGTGGAAAACCGTGCACATATATATACATAAAGCCTTGTATACAGGAGACCTCGGAAGATGATGACGGGACAGGTGGGACCTAACCCTACAAATTTCCATCAAGGCCTTCTACACAGCAATTGGAGGTCCCTGAGACATTACACATGGCTGTACTAGACCATGCCTGTGAGAGATGTGAACTGTAAGGTCTCATCAATCTGGTGCACCCTCTGCCGGACCATGTGTCTGCATTGAAGTCTATGCCAGCTTGTAGATCAAGTAGTTTTCATGAATCATGGTACGTTCGCTGTTGATGCATTAGGATTCTTTGTATTTAATGGGAGGCATTGGCTGGTACAATAAGAATCCTGCTTGGTCTTGCCATGGATTGTGTGTAACCCGTGGTGCGAGAAAGTTGGATGATTAGCCCCTTTCATCTGCTTTGGCCTTGACTCTGGTTGCATGACGTCACTCAGGACCTGGAGAGAGCTGCAGACACCACAAGGAGGCCCAGAAGAGGTTAGAGGGTCTGAACATATTCAGCTTCAATCTGGCTTGCTACAAATCCTATTTCTAGTACTGAGTGATGAGAGTTATAGAGGTCTCAATAAAGACTTTTAGTTCCAGTTATTCGATATTGTGTGCTGTTACGAGACTTTCAAGGTGGTCTTCTTAAAGAGGAAGAAAGCAACAATGGAGCACCGAGCAATAAGCAAATTCCGGTGAAATCGCCAATCGGGGATGCCCCTTTATGGGGATCTGTTTTCCAGAAACTGTCAGGTACGTGTCCAGCAGCAGCCGCCTTAACATCCCCAGTGGGGAAGAAAGAATACCACCATATTGGTGCCCCTTCAAGTCAAGTGCTTTATTTGGTGGTCCTGACCTCATTGGAGGGGCACCGATTTGGTCGATTTACTCTCTTAAAGAGCCAATCTCCTGAGTAATAGTTTGGGCTTGAACTGTATTGACTAAGCTTTGTTATAGTGTCTACTCTCTTGAGAAAATGCAAGTGTTGGTGGCGTATCTACTGGACACACAATGCTGCTGGTGGTCAGGACGAGTAATTCCTAGCGGTTACGAGGACTGTCAAGCTTGTTGTGACTCCTAAGAGATAATATATATTCTTGTTTGCTACTAAAAGTGTTTGCAAAATTTTAGCCTGACAGCCCCTCCACATGCCACCAATGGGTCACATTCGTCTATGTTATTTTATGTCCCACATAAAGGGAGAGAAGTGCAATACACCTAGGACTTCCAGACAGATGTCTCCGGCGTTGTAATGTACTGCTTAGGAGGTGCCGCGAAATGCATCTAGGTTTATTGGAAGTCCATCTGCTGTGCGGGGACTGAATGGTTTCCTCAATTAGGACTTGAACTCTTGACCGGCGAATTATTTTTGTTTATATTTTACATCCTTGGTAATTGGTCGGTGGCCGAATGCCCATAGTCAGCTTTAATACCACACATAAATCATGCCAAGTTCTGCACAAAGCCGTCGGCTTAAGAAACAGCAATCTACGACCTACGGAGAGAAGAGGATTTCGCCAGGTTATGGAGGAAATGGATATTCCAGGCCTAAATATCTGTGGGCATGATCACTATTCATTGGGTGTGACTACGGTATTATCAAATATTCTGGATTTTTCTCCTCTGGAATATTTTTTTTTTTCCCCTTAACATAACCCCTTATGGACTGGGCCAATTTTCATTTTTGCTGCCGTTCACTTGAAATCCCGGATTTCGCCTTCATGCAAATGAGTTCTCTTGCAGCACTGGAGGTGGTCCCCAGCGCTCAAACAGCACTGGGGGCGTCCCCAATGCTGCCAGAGAACTCTCCAGTGCCGCCTTCATCTTCTTTAGGAACAGAGTCTTGACGCGTCTTTTTCCGGGGCTTGGTTTCAAACTTCTAGGCCTCGGGCAAAGCCGACTGCGCATGCCCACCGGCCACAAGAAAATGGCTGCTTACAATACTGTGTAATTTTTTGTGCCATTTTCTTGTGGTCGGCGGGCATGTGCCGTCGGCTTTGCCCTAGGCCCGCCTTTCTTAAGGCTATGTGTCAACCAGAAAAAAATGTGTTTAAATGATAGGATCCCTTTAAGAAGATAGAAACCTAAAAATAAAAGAGCCTACACTTAAGATAAAAGGTATCCAGGTTGGTAAGTGTCTACAGCACACAGACAAGACAATGGTAATGATCAGAATTCTGCACAGATCCTCCAACCTGCAGTAATAACTTCAGGCTGCTTGTGGTAGGTCAAGATTCTTGTGAATTACTTCTTAATTGTACATTGAGAAACCTGACAATGATGAATAACCCCCGGAGAAAATAGTTGCAGAGTTTATTGGTTCCGAAAATTAAAAATACATTTTTAAACAGTTTTAATGAAACGGACAAAAGGTGACTCAACATGAAAGGAAATAAGGAAGTTGATTCTCATTTCCATAAGAAGTTGTTTGATAGTGCTGAAAATATAATCGTATGCTCAGAGCTTCATATACTGGATGTGTTCATTATAGCCGGTATCAATAATTGAAGCAAACTTGTCAGGTGACTTACTACCTTGTCTGAGAGCAGGATATAACACTGGGAGAGAAGCTGAGCTCTGTGATATATAAGGTTATATGATAGAGGAGAGAAGCTGAGCTCTGTGATATATAGGGTTATATGATAGAGGAGAGAAGCTGAGCTCTGTGATATATAGGGTTATATGATAGAGGAGAGAAGCTGAGCTCTGTGATATATAGGGTTATAGGATAGAGGAGAGAAGCTGAGCTCTGATATATAGGGTTATATGATAGAGGAGAGAAGCTGAGCTCTGTAATATATAGGGTTATATGATAGAGGAGAGAAGCTGAGCTCTGTGATATATAGGGTTATAGGATAGAGGAGAGAAGCTGAGCTCTGTGATATATAGGTTTATAAGATAGAGGAGAGAAGCTGAGCTCTGTGATATATAGGGTTATATGATAGAGGAGAGAAGCTGAGCTCTGTGATATATAGGGTTATATGATAGAGGAGAGAAGCTGAGCTCTGTGATATATAGGGTTATAGGATAGAGGAGAGAAGCTGAGCTCTGATATATAGGGTTATATGATAGAGGAGAGAAGCTGAGCTCTGTAATATATAGGGTTATATGATAGAGGAGAGAAGCTGAGCTCTGTGATGTATAGGGTTATAGGATAGAGGAGAGAAGCTGAGCTCTGTGATATATAGGTTTATAAGATAGAGGAGAGAAGCTGAGCTCTGTGATATATAGGGTTATATGATAGAGGAGAGAAGCTGAGCTCTGTGATATATAGGGTTATATGATAGAGGAGAGAAGCTGAGCTCTGTGATATATAGGGTTATATGATAGAGGAGAGAAGCTGAGCTCTGTGATATATAGGGTTATATGATAGAGGAGAGAAGCTGAGCTCTGATATATAGGGTTATAGGAGAGAGGAGAGAAGCTGAGCTCTGTGATATATAGGGTTATAGGATAGAGGAGAGAAGCTGAGCTCTGTGATATATAGGGTTATATGATAGAGGAGAGAAGCTGAGCTCTGTGATATATAGGGTTATATGATAGAGGAGAGAAGCTGAGCTCTATGATATATAGGGTTATATGATAGAGGAGAGAAGCTGAGCTCTGTGATGTATAGGGTTATATGATAGAGGAGAGAAGCTGAGCTGTGTGATATATAGGGTTATATGATAGAGGAGAGAAGCTGAGCTCTGTGATATATAGGGTTATAGGATAGAGGAGAGAAGCTGAGCTGTGTGATATATAGGGTTATAGGATAGAGGAGAGAAGCTGAGCTCTGTGATATATAGGGTTATAGGATAGAGGAGAGAAGCTGAGCTCTGTGATATATAGGGTTATAGGATAGAGGAGAGAAGCTGAGCTCTGTGATATATAGGGTTATAGGATAGAGGAGAGAAGCTGAGCTCTGTGATATATAGGGTTATAGGATAGAGGAGAGAAGCTGAGCTCTGTGATATATAGGGTTATATGATAGAGGAGAGAAGCTGAGCTCTGTGATGTATAGGGTTATATGATAGAGGAGAGAAGCTGAGCTGTGTGATATATAGGGTTATATGATAGAGGAGAGAAGCTGAGCTCTGTGATATATAGGGTTATAGGATAGAGGAGAGAAGCTGAGCTGTGTGATATATAGGGTTATAGGATAGAGGAGAGAAGCTGAGCTGTGTGATATATAGGGTTATAGGATAGAGGAGAGAAGCTGAGCTCTGTGATATATAGGGTTATAGGATAGAGGAGAGAAGCTGAGCTGTGTGATATATAGGGTTATAGGATAGAGGAGAGAAGCTGAGCTCTGTGATATATAGGGTTATAGGATAGAGGAGAGAAGCTGAGCTCTGTGATATATAGGGTTATAGGATAGAGGAGAGAAGCTGAGCTCTGTGATATATAGGGTTATAGGATAGAGAGAGAAGCTGAGCTCTGTGATATATAGGGTTATATGATAGAGCAGAGAAGCTGAGCTCTGTGATATATAGGGTTATATGATAGAGGAGAGAAGCTGAGCTCTGTGATATATAAGGTTATATGATAGAGGAGAGAAGCTGAGCTCTGTGATATATAAGGTTATATGATAGAGGAGAGAAGCTGAGCTCTGTGATATATAGGGTTATATGATAGAGGAGAGAAGCTGAGCTCTGTGATATATAGGGTTATATGATAGAGGAGAGAAGCTGAGCTCTGTGATATATAGGGTTATAGGATAGAGGAGAGAAGCTGAGCTCTGATATATAGGGTTATATGATAGAGGAGAGAAGCTGAGCTCTGTAATATATAGGGTTATATGATAGAGGAGAGAAGCTGAGCTCTGTGATATATAGGGTTATAGGATAGAGGAGAGAAGCTGAGCTCTGATATATAGGGTTATAGGATAGAGGAGAGAAACTGAGCTCTGATATATAGGGTTATAGGAGAGAGGAGAGAAGCTGAGCTCTGTGATGTATAGGGTTATAGGATAGAGGAGAGAAGCTGAGCTCTGTGATATATAGGTTTATAAGATAGAGGAGAGAAGCTGAGCTCTGTGATATATAGGGTTATATGATAGAGGAGAGAAGCTGAGCTCTGTGATATATAGGGTTATATGATAGAGGAGAGAAGCTGAGCTCTGTGATATATAGGGTTATATGATAGAGGAGAGAAGCTGAGCTCTGTGATATATAGGGTTATATGATAGAGGAGAGAAGCTGAGCTCTGATATATAGGGTTATAGGAGAGAGGAGAGAAGCTGAGCTCTGTGATATATAGGGTTATATGATAGAGGAGAGAAGCTGAGCTGTGTGATATATAGGGTTATATGATAGAGGAGAGAAGCTGAGCTCTGTGATATATAGGGTTATATGATAGAGGAGAGAAGCTGAGCTCTGTGATGTATAGGGTTATATGATAGAGGAGAGAAGCTGAGCTGTGTGATATATAGGGTTATATGATAGAGGAGAGAAGCTGAGCTCTGTGATATATAGGGTTATAGGATAGAGGAGAGAAGCTGAGCTGTGTGATATATAGGGTTATAGGATAGAGGAGAGAAGCTGAGCTCTGTGATATATAGGGTTATAGGATAGAGGAGAGAAGCTGAGCTCTGTGATATATAGGGTTATAGGATAGAGGAGAGAAGCTGAGCTCTGTGATATATAGGGTTATAGGATAGAGAGAGAAGCTGAGCTCTGTGATATATAGGGTTATATGATAGAGCAGAGAAGCTGAGCTCTGTGATATATAGGGTTATATGATAGAGGAGAGAAGCTGAGCTCTGTGATATATAGGGTTATATAATATAGGAGAGAAGCTGAGCTCTGTGATATATAGGGTTATAGGATAGAGGAGAGAAGCTGAGCTCTGTGATATATAGGGTTACAGTATATGATAGAGGAGAGAAGCTGAGCTCTGTGATGTACAGCTTTACAGCATTTAGAGTAGGATTTCTGAGTGAAAAGAGTAAATCCTGATAGGACTCCTAGGAGAGACAGTAGGAGTCCAGTCCCATACCTCACCATCATTTCAGAATTTGCCTGTAGGGAAATATTACCTGTAAGGACTTATTCACACAAATAACGTTAAAAAATGGCCGTGTAACATTTTGAGAATACGTTGATTCAATGCTTATATTCTCACATTTGTGTTTTTGGCTTACCGTTGTAAATGGCCATGCTCTTTGTCAGTTTTCATGGACACACAGACCTAATAGATATCAATGGATCTCGATTTAACAGATAAGTGGGTTGGGTTATAAAATAAAGACCAATGAAACTCATTTTTTTTAATTTTTAAAGTCCTGAATAATGGATGACACCCGGCCATCAAAAACAGAAAAATGGAACGGAACAGATGCAATTAGGATCATCAAAAACATAGAGCACAAGGCCTAAATCTTCCATATATTACAATAACCCTTTTATGTTCCATTATTTCGCTATAGCCCTGCAGACCCTTCTGACCTTTTTCCCCGAGTGCTTTGTAAATCTTTGAAGAGTTCCCGTCCTGCCCTTAAGGAACCTGTATTTACTGCTTATTGCTCTTCAATAGACAAACTATTAGAATCATCAATTGGCGGCGGACACGAAAGAGTTCTCATAGCGCATGGGATTCTAGGAGGCAAAAAAGTGGCTTTGTGTAAATTTAAACATGCTGCTCATGACGCGTTTCAGCAAATAAGCCCTTTCTCAAATGTGTACACACTTAAGAAAGGGCTTGTTTGCCGAAATGCGTCGTGTGTTAACTGAAAGGAACGTTATTGTGGGCCCGCACTCTCCCTGCCTCATCTCTTCCTCACATCTGATGGCGTCTGTGCTTGGGCTGAATATACTGCAAGGTTAAGCCATGTTTTCAATATCACTAGGGGTCTCAGCATTCAGACCCCCAATAATCAGATATTTATCCTCTATTCTATAGGTAGGGGATACATATTAGTCGTGGCCTAGCCCGTTTAACAACCTCTGACTTATTTTTGGATTGTATTGTCCATGTGCGGGGAGACTTATATGTCTAGGGCGCACTAGGCAGTTTTTGGATAGGCGGCAGGGCTGAAAAGCAGTGGCGTAACTACCGCCATAGCAGCAGTGGCAGCCCGCAGGGCCCGGGACATTAGGGGCCCGGTGACAACCGATACTGCTGTTATCATTATACTCAGGGGTCTTTTCGGCAGACCGGGAGAGGTAAGAAACATAAAAAACACTGTTACTTACCTCTCCACGATCCGGGCAGGCTTCGGCCTAGTCATCCGACGTCACATGAGCCAGGCCTGCGTCCCGGGTCATGTGACATCTGACGTCATTGAAGATCAACTACTTCGGAGGCCGACAGCGTAGGAGACGGGAGATAGGTGAGTAACAGAGGGGCATAATACTGTGTGCAGGGGGCACTATGGGGTATAATACTGTGTGCAGGGGCCACTATGGGGCATAATACTGTGTGCAGGGGCCACTATGGGGGATAATACTGTGTGCAGGTGCCATTATGGGGCATAATAGCATGCGAGGTCGAGGCGTCGGTGTCGGTCAGGGGGGGCCCATGTCAAAAGTTCGCCACGGGGCCCCGCCATTCCTAGTTACGCCACTGCTGAAAAGTCCATATAGGCTCTGCATATGAGGGACATGAAGAGACCCCAATGTATAATAATAGCAGCTGTGCCTCAGACCAAACAAGTTTGGCCAGAAATGAAATTGCCAGATGAACATCGAATATACTCGCGAGACAAATCTGATATGAGATTCGTCCAACAATACTATCAACAATTCTATTTTGTTACTTTGTAACATTTTTTCCAATACCTGCCTAAAACTTCTGCACAGCACTGTACTCACAGTACAAGACTACATCCCTGCCCACCATATATATTTATATTGACAGTCAGTGTATACTCGCCTAAAATAAACCATTATTGCATTGATGATCCGCAGAAAAAATGATCGGCTATGAGAATTATTTTTCATTATAATACAGTCCTATGAAAAAGTTTGGGCACCCCTATTAATCTTAATCATTTTTAGTTCTAAATATTTTGGTGTTTGCAACAGCCATTTCAGTTTGATATATCTAATAACTGATGGACACAGTAATATTTCAGGATTGAAATGAGGTTTATTGTACTAACAGAAAATGTGCAATATGCATTAAACCAAAATTTGACCAGTGCAAAAGTATGGGCACCTCAACAGAAAAGTGACATTAATATTTAGTAGATCCTCCTTTTGCAAAGATAACAGCCTCTAGTCGCTTCCTGTAGCTTTTAATCAGTTCCTGGATGCTGGATGAAGGGATTTTGGACCATTTCTTTCTACAAAACAATCCAAGTTCAGTTAAGTTTGATGGTCACCGAGCATGGACAACCCGCTCTCAAATGATCTGAAAACAAAGATTGTTCAACATAGTTGTTCAGGGGAAGGATACAAAAAGTTGTCTCAGAGATTTAACCTGTCAGTTTCCACTGTGAGGAACATAGTAAGGAAATGGAAGACCACAGGGACAGTTCTTGTTAAGCCCAGAAGTGGCAGGCCAAGAAAAATATCAGAAAGGCAGAGAAGAAGAATGGTGAGAACAGTCAAGGACAATCCACAGACCACCTCCAAAGAGCTGCAGCATCATCTTGCTGCAGATGGTGTCACTGTGCATCGGTAACAATACAGCGCACTTTGCACAAGGAGAAGCTGTATGTGAGAGTGATGAGAAAAAAGCCGTTTCTGCAAGCACGCCACAAACAGAGTCGCCTGAGGTATGCAAAAGCACATTTGGATAAGCCAGCTTCATTTTGGAAGAAGGTCCTGTGGACTGATGAAACAAAGATTGAGTTGTTTGGTCATACAAAAATGTGTTATGCATGGTGTCCATAAAAAGCATTCCAAGAAAAACACTTGCTACCCACTGTAAAATTTGGTGGAGGTTCCATCATGCTTTGGGGCTGTGTGGCCAATGCCCGCACTGGGAATCTTGTTAAAGTTGAGGGTCGCATGGATTCCACTCAGTATCAGCAGATTCTTGAGAATAATGTTCAAGAATCAGTGACGAAGTTGAAGTTACTTCGGGGATGGATATTTCAGCAAGGCAATGATCCAAAGCACCGCTCCAAATCGACTCAGGCATTCATGCAGAGGAACAATTACAATGTTCTGGAATGGCCATCTCAGTCCCCAGACCTGAATATCATTGAACATCTGTGGGATGATTTGAGAGCGGGCTGTCCATGCTCGGCAACCATCAAACTTAACTGAACTTGGATTGTTTTGTAAAGAGGAATGATCCAAAATACCTTCATCCAGGATCCAGGAACTGATTAAAAGCTACAGGAAGCGACTAGAGGCTGTTATCTTTGCAAAAGGAGGATCTACTAAATATTAATGTCACTTTTCTGTTGAGGTGCCCATACTTTTGCACCAGTCAAATTTTGGTTTAATGCATATTGCACATTTTCTGTTAGTACAATAAACCTCATTTCAATCCTGAAATATTACTGTGTCCATCAGTTATTAGATATATCAAACTGAAATGGCTGTTATAAACACCAAAATATTTAGAGCTAAAAATGATTAAGATTAATAGGGGTGCACAAACTTTTTCATCGATTAATCTCGTCATGTCTTAGATTGTTGAGGTTGACCCTTCTGATGGATGGGAAATGCTACACAAGTTGCTTTTGATAATAGATCAATAAGAGACGTAAAGCAGCCCATTCACATCCCCCCTCCCCTCCCCCCGTTTATTCAATAACATATTGGTTTATTCCGGTAATAATGACAATCAGGTTAATAGGAATATAGGGAGATGCCATAGATTACATGTCTTCATAGTAAAATACAGATGGTAAGAATAATGAGAGAGTCCTGGGGTGATCAATACTGGAGGCTGCCTGGATTATCTCCAACTATTCCGTACTCAGAATTATAGGAGGCGCAGGGGTATTATAGCAGTCACATCCAGGCCCATAGGCCCCCAAATTGGACACATATAGACACTTTCAGCATCTTGTTTAATAGGGGGCAGGGCTTGTTGGGAAGGACAAGGGGTGAAGGTGCAACATCAATGTTAATGTTTGCCTCTGTGTTACTTTTAGAAACATATTGTAAATGTTCTCCGTTATTTGAAAAATGTGACATCATTGGCTGTAGAAATTACATACTGTAAGGGTGCAATGTGACATCATTACTGTACAGTGACATCACTGTGTGCAGTATCTTTGTTCGGTGACATCTATATTTTTATTATCCTGTAATGTGACATCACTGTGTGTATTATCCCTGTACTGTGACATCACTGTGTGTATTATCCCTGTACTGTGACATCACTGTGTGTATTATCTCTGTACTGTGACATCACTGTGTGTATTATCCCTGTATTGAACCTATGAATCCCTTTAGACAGTGTCACCCTCATTAATGTGTTGCTACCTTTTTTTGATGGATAAAATCTCTATAACTAGAACATGCCACCTTGCACGATTCCAAGCTGGGACTAGGGTACATTTTTGAGAAGTCCTAGAACATTGAGGTAGTGGATGATGCAGACCCCACTCGTGCACTCACTGTGACCTATCCCTGTTTTTAACATTTCCCATCTCAGGAATCGAGAATATTCTCTCATCATATCTCTACAGCAGAACAAAGACGATCCCTGGATGTGAGTTTCCGTAACAGCTTTGCATTGCTTTAAACAGATAAGTCATAAAACAAATTGATCCCCATCTACAGCCCATTGCACACTATTAACTACATTTACATAAACATTTTCCCCTGGATAGGTCAGGAATGCAAATCCACGTCCCGAGGCCACCACTGTTCCACCAGCTGCCAGGAAGTATGTGAGATGTAAGAAATGACTCCTCCTGTGCCTATTTCCTCCACACTATAACTACAGGATCTTTTATACTGATATATATTTTATTAGGCAAGTATGTAATCAAGCAATATGTCACGCTCCGCAGTATTGGCTTCTTCCTCTCCTATAATAAGGATGTCTATGTATTATGGAGTGGGGAAGGCAATGATGCAGAAGATCATTACGATACCACATCAGGGGAATGGTAGGAAAACTCTATGTACATATTTATGGATGAAAAAATCAGCAAAATATATTTGGTTGGAGAATTCTATTAAGTTCTTTCTGCAGGGTATCCGGCTTGTTGCGAGCAACCTCACAAAATATTTATCAAGGAAACTTGTTACTTACAAAACCAGCGGCAGCAAAATATTCCCTGGATGAAGGTTACGGCCCCTCCTGGCAATGACCTCATAATGAAATCGTCAACTAATCAGCAATTATGCTTAATTGAGTAAAATAGTCAAATAAAGCAATAATTCTATATAATACTAATATACAGTATGTGTAAGTACTACTGCGGTATTCTGGAGCATGCAAGTTTAAAGGGGTTTTCCAGGCAGAAAATCTTTGGATTTGGAGTGAGTTTTGGGTGTCTCTGGTTGCTGCTAGCATCCACTGCATTTGTTTACTTGGTGTTAGCTTCTTCCTTTGCAGCTTCCTGTTTAGCTGCTCTAACTTCCTCTCACCATTACAAAACCCTCCATCTCACTAAGCCTAGCCCATCCCACCCTCACTATGTCTATCGATCCTGCCCATTACTAGCCCCTCCCACTCTCCCCCATCTCCCTAGCTAACCTATTCCGCCCACTGCTAGAAGACAGGAAGAGGTGAGGAGCCGTCCCCGGACACAGGAAGGATTGCTAAGTATTGATGGGGATAGGGGAGGTGTAAGAGTGATGGTGATGTTCCATTTCGGAAGTAGTGAAACGGAACCTCACCGGATTCTCAGAAAGTGTCCCTGGGGTGGTCACATGACCACTCCAGGAACGTGGGTAATTATAGATTTTTTTTTAATTGAAGTAAATTTGAAGTTAGGTGGGGGGAGGGAGTTTAGTGGTTAATTATCAGTTTATCCTTTAACTCGAGAGGTAGGCATCCTGGCTATGGTTTTGTCACTGAAGCTAGAGCCACCTTCAAGGTTTATGTTGTTGTATGGGAAGAATATGCAAATCTGTCTTCCATGATGTAATTAGGAAGTCAGTGCCTCACTGTTGCAAACCAATAGAGGGCGCTCACTGGGATGTGCAAGCCTGTCTTGCATGATGTAATTAGGAACACAGAACCTCAGTGATGTAGCCCAATAGAGGCTGCTCCCTTTAACATCATGCTCGACGTTCCAAGAGGCCTTTGTTTTGCAGTGATGCTGGGATTATTACCAGGTATAGTCTCTCAACCGAGGACAGCCGTTTCGATGTTATTGCATCTCATCAGCCTGGTGTAGAAAATACTAACCTGGTAGAGGTGAGAGGCTTAGACAGGGTTAGGGGGATATCGTCACTCCTTGGGGAGGGACCACCATTTAGGTGTGTGGAGTCTTATTAAGCCTTTAGCACTCCACTGTGCAAGGGACCATGGGAAGAAGATGCAAATCTGTCTTCCATGATTGTTGTAGTCGTAGTCAGCTGTAGTTGTAAAGGTAGCGGGCAGAGAGAAGTTAAGAGGTGTGAATTAGGCTGCCCAAGGCCTCTAGAAGGCTTCTCAAAGAGGATTATTCCTCTTAGAGTATATTGCCACTGGTTGCCAGTGAATGACATCATCCATGGTGTATGATCCCACAAGAGGCTCAACTGCATAGTCCTGCATAAGTCACAGAGCTTAACCAAACACAGAGATATCTGGAGTCCTCGGGTTGGAGGTTTGACTTTGGTTGCCAAAGAATTGGGATGAGCAAACTGGGTCATGAGCTAGGTTCGCTATGAATTTTCCAAAAATTTCGGGTTTGGCTGGACTTGGTTTATCACCCACAAACCACTATTTTACTCTGGAGTCTTAAGCATGATAAGAAGGGTCCCAGGGTTATTGGTCCCACCCTTAAAGTCTGTAGGTCCCTTTTTCGGAAGGACTGCCTCTCCCCCTCTCCGTCCCCTCTCCTTCCTGTTCTGGGCAACCCGGCCTTCCCGGCTGGCCTCTCGCGGGGCCCATTTCGGTCCTGGATGGACGCAGGCTTGCAGAGAGTTTTCCATTTTCGTTCGGAGGGGTCTTGGCGGCCTCTCGAGAGCCTTCGCGCTGTTCGGGACCTCCCACCCCTTGGTCCTTGGAGGGGACTGCAGCTCTCCCACTTCCTTTCCTCGCTGTCAGATCCAGACGCCTTTGACAGACCTCTCACGGTTTTTGAGAAGGCCTGTTCTGGTTCTGGTCTCCTACGCCATTCTCTTTCAGAGCTATATTCGCTCTTGGTCTCCCCTCCTCCGGGCCATAGACCCCCCTTCCTGGCCAAGTGGGAGGCAGATCTCTGTCTCTCCTTTTTGGATGCGGATTGTGTCAGGATTTTGGAGCTCGCCCACAAAAGCTCTGTGGCGTGTAAGTTCCAGGAGGCGGGCTACAAGATCCTCACCAGGTGGTACCACGTCCCGGCCTTGCTGCACAAGTTTTTTCCCACCACTTCCCCGCTTTGTTGGCGCTGTGGCTCGGAGGCGGGGACTCTCCTTCATGTCTTCTGGAGTTGTTCGGCTCTGAGGGGCTTTTGGGACGGTGTTCACCGCCTGACTTCTCGAATCTTTCAGTCTTCCCTCCCCAACACCCCAGCTTGCTTTCTGCTACATCTCTCCAATATTCCTCGTCGGGCCTATCGCCGGTCGGCGATTCGTCACCTGATCAACGCGGCCAGAGCCTGTATCCCGGCCCTCTGGAAGTCTCCTAACCCCCCGTCTCTGCGCCACTGGATCCGTAAGGTGGAGGACATCCAATCCATGGAGGACCTCACGGCGTCTCTTCGAGACAAACATGAGTCCTTCCTGAGGGCTTGGACCCCGCGGATTTTATTTCAGGGATCCCAACTATATAGGGACACATTGGGACAGGTTTGAGGTCTGGTTCTGGGCTTGGACCCCCCCCCCCCCTTCCTTTTGCTCCCTTCCTCTTCCTTTCGTCCCCCTCCCTCCCTTCTTTCCCTCACGCCCCCCCTTTCCTCTTGTTTGCTCCGCCTCCCCCCCCCCTTTCCCTTTGTCTTTTTTGTTGCCCTTTGGTTGTTGCGGGGGCCCGCCCCCGCATTTTTTGTCTTGCTCGGTTCATTGGACCCTGGTTCCCATGGGCCCTTTGTTGTTATGACAATCGTTTGCCTGTTTTTGCAGTTGGCTCGTTTTCTACTGTATATGTGTTTATAAATAAAGAATTTATAAAAAAAAAAAGAAGGGTCCCAGGGGAGGAAAAAAAATCCTATGTCTTCTGGACTCTAACGAAGCATGTGGTGGTTCCTTGATGTCCTCTTCAGGTCTCTTCCGGCCTCCAGAATGACATCAACAGTTCCTGGGATTTGAGGAGACCCCAGAGTATAATAATAGCAGTTCTGATTCTGACCAAACAAGTTTGGGTCAAAATAAAACTGTTGGGCAAACACTAATATTTGGCAAAATGAATCTTGTGGGGTTCACCCAACACTACCCAAGAACAGCCTTGGGTAGCATCAGGAAAGAGTTAAAGGGGTTGTTCAGGGAGTGTAAATATACTTATATGTGCTAACTTTTTCTTGATATTGGATCTGGGGGTTCCTGAATTGTTTGACCCCAAGTCCAGTGATCAGAAACCAGTCCAGGCTTGTCCTCCGGGTTGCCCATCCTCCTCTCACCTCTTCTATATTGTACCTGTATTATGAGAGTTGGCTGACTGTAGTAATGTTGCCGAAAAAGAAATAAAAAAAAAATAAAATGATCAAAAGTTCCTACCCCAAGATCGTATTAATAAAAATGTGTCCTACAAAAACATGAACCCTCACGCCTAGCTCTATTTGGTTTTACCATATAACTGATCCACAAAATAAAGAAAAGAGGCCAGGAAAATAATAATAATTATTATTTTTTTTTTTTTTAAAGAAGACGATTTTTAAAGAAGTAGATTTTTTTTTCCATTTCATCTAAAAGATAATGGTCTTTTACCTCTTTGCCATATACAATAATAAACAACACCAGAAATTCTAACTTGTCCTTCAGGAGAAAAGCCATGAAACAGCTAGGTAATAGAGATGAGCAAGTAGTATTCGATCAAATACTACGGTATTCGAAATACTCGTACTCGATCGAGTACCACTCGGTATTCGAATGGAAAAGTTCGATGCAGAACCAGCGTTGATTGGCCGAATGCTATACAGTCCGCCAATCAACGCTGGTTCTTCTCCTACCTTTAGAAGTCTTCTCTGTGCAGCTTACCTGTGGCGTCTTCCAGCTCTCAATTCACTCTGCCAGGCATCGGGCCTGGGCAGAACCGACTGTGCATGCCCGTACTACAAGAAAATGGCCGCTTTGACTGTAAGCGGCCATTTTCTTGTAGTGAGGACATGCGCAGTCGGCTCTGCCCAGGCCCGATGCCTGGCAGAGTGAATTCAGAGCCAGAAGACGCCACGGAGACGCTGCACGGAGAAGACTTCTCGGAGGATCCAGCCCGACCCTCACTCGTGGACTTGGTAAGTATAATTTGATCGAACGTTGCCTACCCCTGAAACGAGCATTTTCCCCCCCATAGACTATAATAGGATTCGATATTCGATTTGAGTAGTCGAATATTGAGGGGCTACTCGAAACGAATATCGAATATCAAACATTTTACTGTTCGCTCATCTCTACCAGGTAACCGAAAAAGTAAAAAGTTTTGGTTTTGGGAAGACGGAGGAAAAAAAAAAAAGGGCTAAAAGAGAAGCAAATCTAGAAGTTCTGTTCTCCGTTGTTTCACCAATAGATCGAGCTTGGGTAAATAATTTATTATTTATAAAATTTGATTTCATTTTTGTCTAAATTTAAGAAATATTTAGAAAGAAATGAAATGATGAAAAATTTTTTTTACTGTTTTTGAAAATATTTCTACAGCGATATGTAACTTGACTTTCCAAACCATCTTGTCTCAGTCATAGAACAAAATGGCTGACAAGCATATGGTTAGAATATAAACATTTTTCAACAGATATGGAAGGAAATGTGAGTCACACCTCGCAGATACATTTACAGAAAGTGACTCCGTGCGCTGTATTTTTAGGTTTGTGTTCACATAATCTGCGATCTGCCATGATGTTCGGAGAACAAACTCTGCCAACTTTGAGATTAGATAAAAGACTTGGCAGCTTTAATCTGAACGGGGCCCTGTTAATGACAGGGGTGTTAGGAACAAGACGTCTGAAGTGAGAGCTTTCTCAATGTCTTTGGCTCCTTATGATAAAAGTTTTTTTTATTTTTTTTATCAGACTTATACGGAAGGAAAAGCTTTGGTTTAACAAATGCGACTTACGATAAAACTGACCCGTTACCTCTCCTGACGTGTCTGTTTTCGTAAATAGTTGTATTCTCCCTAGAATGAATCTTAAAGGGGTCTCCCATCTACATAATTATTTTTAAATTTGTAGATAATTAAAAAGTTAAACATTTTTTGCAAATATAAGTCATTAAAAATTCTGCAGCGTTTTAAAGATTTTCTCTAACTTTCTTAGTGGTGACAGTCTGTTATCTTGATCGCTTGCCATGGATACGACCACTAATGCAGGAACTTTCTAAGGTCAGAAAATCAGCCATGATGTCCTTATTGTGGTCAGGATATCTTCTCATACTTGTAGTGTCCCTGCCTGATAACCCGGTTACAATAAGAAAATCATGGCTGGGTTCCTGACAAGTCCCAGACCATAGAAAGTTTCTGCAACCGGTCAAGATAAAAGACTGTCACCACTAAGAAAGTTAGAGAAAATCCTTAAAACTCTGCAGAATTTTTAATTAGTTATATTTGCAAAAATGTTTAACTTTTAATTATCTACAAATATAGATATGATTATGTACATGGGAATACGCCTTTAAATATATTTTCTTATAACTCTTGTCTTAACCGTTCCTCTGTTATTCCTCCTGGAAATGATGATGGCAGTGACAATTGGGGGTAACCGGTTCAGGGGGTGTCTCTGTATACTACGACACCGTCAAATGAAGCATCCATGGTATCATGCAAACGTTTCTAAGTGGAAGTGTATGGTTAGGCCGGGATGGTCATAGAGCTGCAGCCATGAGATATTCTGCAACCAGGAGATCCCTAGTCACTAAAGAATTGTGTACAAGAAACACGTGTGAGGGTAAAGTTACAATGACCGCTGCCTGTCGCCTCCGCTCAGACAGGGCACCCATTTTGGATTTGCTATTAGCTTCCTGTTCTGCCATACAGAGCAGTGATGAGGTGAGCGGGATCTCCTCCTGCACAGCCTGGGCGTATCTTCCATTTTACTGTCAGTGGTATCATAGAATAGGCCAGGGGTAGGGAACCTTCGGCTCTCCAGCTGCTTTGAAACTACAACTCCCATCATGCTCCATTCACTTCCATGAACAGCAGAACAAGTGTGCATGCTGGGAGTTGTAGTTTTGCAACAGCTGGTGAGCCAAGGTTCCCTACCCCTGGAATAGGGGGTCAAGGTTCCAGGAGGAAAGAAGAAGAAGCGCACAGGCTGTTTGTAGGAGGAGGAGATACCGCCAGGAACCTTGACCCCTATTCTATGTTTCCATTGGGAAGAAAATAGAAGGTGCGCACAGGCTGTGTGAAGAGAAGGCCCCGCCCACCCATCACTGCCCTGTAAGTACAGTATAACTATGCAAGGCAATAGTATATGGACTGGTAAGATGGGGAAGGGGACTATTAGCTGATTATTAGAGTAACAGTGCCCCCTACAGGTAACAGCATTACTTATGGGGGGGCTAGTACTATTGGAGGGGGCACTATTACATAACCCCTATATCCAGCCCCTGACCATCAGATCAGTGGCCTCAGTGGTCACAGATAAAGACCTGGGACATCACCAGTGACGTATACGTGTGACATCGTATGTGCAGCCCCCGGGTGACGCTGGACCCAGGTGAGGATGCTTTGTTCTTTTTTTTATTTTTTCCTTACCTGGTTCTGTATTTTCTAGACAACCCCTTTAAGGGACTATACAAAGTTATTAGTGAGGGGGCATTGTTAGCTGAGGCATTATTGAATTAAAGGGGTTTTCCAGGCAAACTTAGACATCCCCTTTAACTTTTAAACCAGCAGAGGTAGTAAAAAAAAAAATGTAAATGCCTACTCACCTGTCCTCGTGTTCCGGTGTCCTTCAGCGCGTTTCAGCAGCTTCTCCCGGGTCTCTTCAGGAGTTCAAACAATCTAGAACAAGGTAAGTCAGACACTCAGCATGTCACAAAACCTGCAAGGCACAAGTATACCAAAATACAAAATATTGATGCTTGGTAATATGGTTATACATTTATTTTGGAGGTGCAGCCGAGTTGTGGGTGACAGTATGCCGTCTTGCTGACTTGGTATCGTTTATTGTACAGTCCTATCATTTCTTGTACATTTTTTGTACAGACCTATTCATTTCTTGTCAGTCCTTTGGACACATTTTATGTATTTTGTATTATTTAATAAAAATATTTAGTATTTGGTATATTTGTGCCTTGCAGTTCTTGTGACATGCCGAGTGTCTGACTTACCTTGTTCTAGATTGTTTGTGCTCCTGTGGTTTGGTAAGGAGACGACTTTTTCTAGAGATTCTTTTGATGCCAGTGGGGGATAAGTCATTCTGAGCCATCTTCCCCTGCGTCCTATGCTTTTTTGTCTTGCTCCTCAGGAGTTCTACTGAAGCCGGTGATTGGGCTCAGCAGTCACAGGACCACTGACCACTGAGGCCAATCAGCAGCTTCAGCAGAACTCCTTGGAATCGAACACCTCAAACGGCCTGGTATTCGATCGAATATGTATTCGATCGAACGGTGTTCGCTCATATCTATTAAAAATGACTTTTCCCAATGATAGAGCCCCTTTAATTAAGCAACACAAAGGGGCATTGTTACTTTAAGATATATTTGGGGGTATCATTAGTTTTCAGGAGATTTTTATATAATGTATATCACAATTTGGGGGTGGCAGCAGGATGGGGACTTTGTATAGGCAAGTAAAACGTGTGTGCTAAAGATGTCTGTGCTACAACCTTTACAGAGACACGTTGCGGCTGGAAGAAGTGGTCATGGCGGTCCAGATGGAGGAGATGAGAAATGTGAAGGATTAGTCAGAGACATCACCTGTAAGTCACAACATTTCTCTGTATTACTTTGGTCCCTTGACAAAGCCCTGGATAGGGCGAAACGCGCGTCGGGCATGACCTGGTTCTCCTGAGGGTATAGGTAATACGTTTACAGGGGATTCCATGTGTGTCTTTTTGTACTCATTACGTGGAAGATTGTAGCAGTGATGTGTTGATTTCACCACTTACGCTAGGTTCACACCTGCGTTCAGCCTTCCGTTCTGTGCTTTCTGCATGCCAGAAGACGCAAAGCACAGACCGGGTCTGGCCGTGAGCGGCAGTGAGTGTTTTATGCTCTCCACCGCGAAACCGGATTTTTTAATCCGGACACAGAGTACTGCATGTCCGACTCTGTGTCCGGATTATAAAACCCGGTTTCGCGGCGGAGAGCGCAAAACGCTCGGACATCTTTCTCACCCATTCAAATGAATGGGTGAGAAAGACTCCTGCAGGTTTCCGTCTCCTGCTCTGTTTTATGCAGGAAACGGAAACCTGCAGAACGGACCCCTTGAACGCAGATGTGAACGAGCCCTTAGTGACTATATGCACAGGCTTTCTATTCTCTACATATACGTGATGTTATATACATTATATAGGCATCACATGGGATCTTAGCACTCTTAACTGTCTTATTGTTGTTTTAACACCTCTTGACCACCAGATTTCTTTTGGGTTCAATCATTCCTCCGTATTTGTTATTTGTATATAGTTTATTGTCTGTTTCATGTATTTTAATGTATTAATAAAATGTACTATTTCTGTTTTTTTACTGTAGCTGGGTGATTTCTTTGTTGCTATGTTTGTGGCTGTACACACCTTTTTTATTTGTTGATAAAGAAAAAGGAAGCAAAGAAGGAAGTTTTCGTTCATTTTCCATGTTCTGTGGTGTGCAGAACATGATAGATATTTAATAAAAGAAATAATAAAAAAAAAAAAAAACTTTTGGGGCCACTATATCCAGTGTAGTGGGCAGCGGCAGATGGGACAGACGGGATTCTCGCTATACCAGGTGCGGAGACATTTATGATGGAATTCATGTTTACAGTCCAAGCTGATGATGGTCTGTCCGTCTTCGTAGTCCATGAGGCAAATAACACACGGCCCCCGGCTTCCAATAGGCTCCACAATGTACGTGGGCAGGTCGTCAGCGGCGTGACGCATCTTCCTAACGACCTGTCTGGTTGTCCTTACTGGTGATGGCCGTTGTTTTCCGTTGGTTTGGGAATGAAGAGGAGACCGGCTTCTCCCTCTGCTGTGTTGTTGGGTAGCTGAGGCTTGTCTCCTCTGCCGATTTTTATGAGGTCTCCTGGAAGGGGATCCTCTTGTGCGAGCAGCACCACGATCCGATGGCTGCTGTCTTGGCGGGAGGCCTCTTGTTTGGGCAGCAGCGCCCTCTAGGGGCTGGGTCTCAGGCGTTCGCTGTCCCCGAGGTGCCTCCAGTGATCTTTCATTTGTATTTCCTATTTTAAATAAATCACAACAATTACAAAAAATATATATATATTATTCTACTCCATATAAAGAATATTCTACATTCCTTCACCAATATCACTTACCTCTTAGGGAAAAAGTTTGTGTCCGATTCATATCCATAAACACTTTCGCTAAGAAAGTTGAGAAATTTTGCAAATCCGCAAGGGTTTTGGGGTAATTTCTGATCCGCTTCTGTATCCAGAGCACTAATACCACAACTAAATAGAGAATCTGCTGCTGAGGTCTGATATAGAACTTCTGCCCGATGATGTCATAACGGAACACGGAATCCAGTGATGTCAGGTCAAGTGATGATGTAGAGACCCCAGTGTATAATAATTTCCATCTAGTTCTATTTGAACAAGTTTGGACCAAAATGGGTGTCCGCTTTGGACATAGGACGAAACAAATCCCCTGGAGTTCGCCCATCTATAGCCCATACTGACTGGCTGGGTCTTCCCATATGTGCCAGATATGGACTGTGCAAACAACTATATATTAAAAATATTTTACCCTCATTGTCCCATGAGAGACCCCTATGTGTGTTTACTATTTAGTTCTGTGTATGACCAGTATACACTAAGCTTATAAGCGCCCCCTAGTGGTGACCAGAGACAGACAGAATTGTGTCTTCCATATCTAAGGCTACATGCACACGACACTACAGAGACTGACATAATGGCGTTTTCAGGGTTCCAACAGGGTGTCCATCATTTTACTAAAAAAATAAATAATAAATAGGCGACTAAATCTGTGAGAGAGACTTCTGAGCGCAATCCCTATAACATCGCTGGCCTGTTACACATGGACGTCCCCTTTACCTTATAAACAGTAAAAAAAGGAGGCAGCAAAAAAAAAAAAAAAAAAAAAAAAGAAATAAAAAAATGCATACTCACCTGTCCCGGAGTTTGGTGTAGTATAATATGTCCGTGCTCCAGTAGTCTCTAAGGCTTTTTCCAAGCCCCATGTTTAACAGGAGTCCCCAGAATGTGCACATTGCTATTACTGTTACAGGGGTCCACCTGTGGGGTTGAGAAAGAAATGCACCAGGGTTTTTGGTTTTGTACTGTTGGGCGGACATATTAGTCTGCACCACCATGAGCTCTATGATCCAATTCTCTGAGCCCTGCCGTGTCATATTTAATCCCTGGGGTGCCTGTGTACTCGGGGATCTGGGGAACATTGTTCTCAGGAACCAAAGTCCAAATGGGGCCACTTTGCTCTGGGCTTTGTACAGTGCTGTCACTCCTCTCTGGGGTCTCAAGTGCAGTGGGTCTAGGGCGTCTTCTTGGGGGTCCCTCATCATCATCATGACTTGACGAGGATGATGATCAATAAAAAAGTATGGCACCATCAGAAGATTCGCTTTCAGAGGCGAGAAATGTATACGCCTTTTCAGCGGTAAAGGAGCGCTGTGTATACAGTCATTGGGCAGAGGGGGAAATTCAGGTGGTGCACAGAAGTGGGCGCAGACACACAGCAACAGAGTTTTGGATATATGGCAAAATACAGCACAGCGACCTCTCTCAACCACTCACTAAACCCAACAGAGGAGTTGAGGGCGTTCGCAAGGAGTAGTAGCAGTTCTGTGACATCACTGATCGCTCCTATTAGTCAGTGACTAATCAATAGTGGTGATCAGGGGGCAGGACTACTACTACAGTAGCCTATCACAGCAAATGGCACCAATCCCACGTCTGGATAGATGGAGAAATGTAAATAACAGCATATCACTCACATATGCAATGGCGTTCTTCACTCACTTACTTCACTTACTGGGGCCTCCTGTTACTTACAGCAGCCATCACAGCCGGGTAACATGCAAATAGCAGTGATTGCATATT
The DNA here is from genome assembly GCF_031893055.1 of Leptodactylus fuscus. Taxonomy (NCBI): domain Eukaryota; kingdom Metazoa; phylum Chordata; class Amphibia; order Anura; family Leptodactylidae; genus Leptodactylus; species Leptodactylus fuscus. Next base: position 76,762,255 of record NC_134273.1, on the reverse strand, counting down.
GGCGATCGCCGTTATTGCAGACATTGAGCACATGTGTAATGGCTGCGGTCGCCGTTAGGATCGCCGCCATTTCTTTAGTTACTGGGGCCTTATGTTGTATGCTGTGATGGTCTGCTGTCCCTTACATCAGCCATCACTGCAGGAATTTCATTTATGCGACGATGAGAATTCACATGGCAGCGGTTGCACTTCCGCCATCGCTGCCATACTATTTTCAGTGAAAGACTGGAGGATGAGTGGAAGCCGGTCAGTAATATTACTGACCTGAGCGTAAACGTAATACTTGCAGCGACGTACTATTACTGAGCGGAGCGTTAAGGGGTTAAGGAACTCTTCCCTTACACTATTCTTAACACGGCACCCATTCCTTATTCCCTTTGGCTCCGTTCCTACGGAGTAACACGCTGCGCATTCAGACATGTATACATGCGTCACACTCTGACACGTGTATACATGTCTGAATGAGCGGCGCGGTACGCCGTGGGAGCGGAGCCTTTGACTGCTTTGGATATATTCAGTTATAAGAACTAGGCTTTGTGAACTGCGTAACATTACCCACTGCAACATCTTTTTGTTCATTTTCTATGTTCTGTGGTGTGCAGAACATGAGAGATATTTATTAAAAAAAGAAAAACATATGATGGAAAATACACAAGTTTTGGGGCCCACTAATTCCACTGCAGGGGGCAGCGGCAGATGGGACAGACGGGGTTCTCGCTATACCAGGTGCAGAGACATGCATGGGGGTATTCATGTGTGCACTGAAGGCGAATTATCGTCTCTCCTTCCTCATAGTCCATGAGGCATATAACACACGGATCCCTGGTTGACGTAGAATCTGCAATGTAGGTGGGCAGGTCATCTACAGCATGAAGAAGCCTTCTAAGAGCCTGTCGGGTTCTCCTGACTGGCAGGGGCTGTTGATGGTGTCCGTTGGGCTGGGAATGAAGAGGAGAGCGGCTTCTTCCTCTGCTTTGTTGTTGGGAAGCTGGGTCTTGTCTCCTCTGCCGATGTTCTCAAGGTTTCCTTCTTGAAGGGGAGCCTCTGGTGCGAGCAGCGCCACGATCAGGTGGCTGCTCTCTTGTTCAGGTGGGAGGCCTCTTGTTCGGGCAGCAGTGCCATAATAGTACTAATAGTAATAGTGTGTAACTGTGACGACCACAGTCAAAGGCGACTAGAGGTGCCATTTTCCCGCATGGGTGCCGCCATTTTGCCGGTGATCAACGGCATCTGGAGCAAGCTCCAGGGCCGACGTCATGTTTCCATGTAAAGGCTCCTGGTCTGTCTGCATTCACTTTCTTTTGCAGGCTGGTCTATGCAGCCTGCAAAAGAAATGATGATTTTTTGCAGTGCATTAGCATTGTATTGCATTGCATTAGTGATCAGAGCCCCTGGGGTTCAAGACCCCTAGGGGGTCTAATAAATGCAAAAAAAAAAAGTATTAAAAATTCAAATCACCCCCCTTTCCCTAGAACACATATAAAAGTAGTTAAATACTGTGAAACATATACATGTTAGGTATCCCTGTGTCTGAAATCGCCCGCTCTACAAATCTATAAAAGTATTTTTCCTGTACGGTAAATGCCGTAGCGGGAAAAATAGTCAAAAGTGCCAAACTTTGAATAAAAAGTGATCAAAGCAATAGCATTTCCCAAAAATGGTAGAACTAAAAAGTACTCCGGCCCCGCAAAAAAAGACGCCCTATGCATCCCCGTACACGGACATATAAAAAAGTTACAGCCGTCAGAATATGGCGACTTTTAGAAAATTACATTTTTTAACACGGTTTTGGATTTTTTTAAGGGGGTTAAAATGCAAATAAAACCATATAAATTTGGTATCCCCAGAATCGTAACGAAACACAGAATACAGAGGACATGTCATTTTGGCTGCACAGTGAACACTGTAAAACTGAAGCCCATAAGAATGTCGCAGAAATGCACTTTTTCTTCAAATTCACCCCATTCTGAATATTTTCCAGCTTCCCAGTTCATTATACAGAATAATTAATGATAGCATCATGAAGAAAAAATTGTCCTGCAAAGATTAAGACCTCATCTAGCTCTGGGAGCGGAGAAATAAAAAAAATTATGGGGTTTAAAAGGAGGGGAGTCAAAAAGGAAAATCAAAAAATGCCATTGGCGGGAAGGGGTTAAAAATATTTTACCCTCATTGTCCCATGAGAGACCCCTATGTGTGTTTACTATTTAGTTCTGTGTATGACCAGTATACACTAAGCTTATAAGCGCCCCCTAGTGGTGACCAGAGACAGACAGAATTATGTCCTCTATATCTAAGGCTACATACACACGACACTGCAGAGACTGACATAATGGGGTTTGCTGAGTTCCAACAGGGTGTCCATCAATTGTATGGATAGATATAGAGCTCAGTATCAGAATATGGAAAGTGAGTGTTAAAGTTTGAAAAACTGATCTAGCAAGTCCTTGGACATTTCTCTCCGAGAGTAACGTGGAGTAATTCAATGTAATGACTTAGTATTAGAGAGTCTTCTCAATGAGAGGAAAGTCATAAATAGAGAGAACGGCTTTTTAGAGAACGTTTTACAATCTTGTTCATTTGCGAGATCATGATAAAGAAAATATATTTATAGGAGTTGTGTTTGTATGACTGCAGTACACAGTCCTCTCCACTAGGGGCATACATGAGATGACTATAATCTTTCCTATGGATCTCTAGTGATGGACTGGACTCATCCATGGACTGCCTATGTGCTGAGTATGTTCTTAGTTCCCAGGTCACATCTGCATTGAAGAGTCTGATGTAAACAAGAAAGCTCAGCATGCTGTACTATGTAATGGGATACAATTCTGGATCCCATGATGGAAATCTGACAGACTCCATTATAGTTAGTGGGATCTGGTAATACAATTACTTTCATTGCTCTGTTCCTCCATTCACATAGATTGGATTTTCTGCAAATAATTCAATCCAGGCTCCATATGGAAAATCTGCACCAAACTGCTAATTTTTGGCACAGATTGACTGCAGCAGATTCCAACAGCTTAGAGCGTAAGTATAATGTGTCTGCTTGTTTGGGTCCCTGCGTCACCCTCCGTTCATCCCCAGGGCCCCCCTCCTCTTAGAACCTGTTTTTGGGAGCCCAGGAGAGGCTTGAGCTTTCAATTACTAAGGTCCAGAGTCTGGCGAGACCCCAGTCAATAATGGGGTCTACATTTTTGGGTATACCTTTCCTTTACTATAAATATCCTACAAGTTTTCACGTATAACATCATAGTTATACCCTAGGGTATGAAAGCAAAAAAATATTTGTTGCAAAAATTTCACTTTCGCTCTGAATGGCAACTCTTCCTTCCTCCCCTTTAAGGGATGTTGTATTTTTAGCATTCTCCTTAATTATTGTGATTATCTATTTGTGACAAACATTTGGGCCTGGTTTCCATGTCAAGGCGATAGTCTGTATTGTATTTGGTGGCTGAAAGCCCAGTGTTTCCCGCTGTGTCTCCCATGTAAATCAGTTTCTTTGCGCTATAAATAAAACCTCTCGGCGCTGCTTCACACTCCCCATTATTTGCGGCTTTTCATTTCGAGATTCTTTGTCGCTCCTTTTCCACAGCTTTCTATCTACGTGTGATATTAGAGGTGGGTGTCACAGGAGAGGAGCCTTGCACGTGTGCTTTCTCTTGATCAGTCGCTGACACGTCGACTCAACAGTCTAAAGGTTGAACAAATAAATATGGAATATGTTGTTTTGCTTATTTGGTTCGCAATTTCATGTGTAATGGAACAGCAATGAGGTTTAATCCGGCGTTAGAGATCGGCGAGCGGATTCGTTACAAGATGGATCCAACCTGAATATTCTGTGACGTTCACTGTTTAATGAAAATGAACACTTCGTGATAAGTCTCGGACGTTGGACATTATGCAGTGAAAATAAAGAGGAGACGGGTGTGTGTGATGTTGGAGGTGGTTGTAAGGCCCGCTTCACATCAGCGTTTGGGTTACCATTCGGGGAGTCCACTTGGAGACCGCCCAAATGGACACATATACGTACCGTATTAAAAAGTAGTTACCTAAGAAACCATATGGACCCCATAGACTATAATGAATCAACAGTTTTCTCTCTGCATGTTTCGTGCGGAAACCAATCGGAAACCACACGGACCTCATTATAGTCTGTGGGGTCCATGTGGTTTCCCAGTTAACCGCTTTCCAATGTGTATAGGTTTCCGTTCGGGGAGTCCGCTCGGGGAAACCTGAACGCTGATGTAAACCAGGCCTCACAGAAACAATATAAGAGTTTGTCAGAGGAAGAGATTTTGGATAAGTTCCAGATGATAGACACTTGCACTATCATTATCAATGTATGACCCAAAGTAATTGCTCCATTTTCTACTTGAAAGCAGCAGCAATAGTACAAAAGAACTACAGAATAATAGGGGGAGGAGAAGTGGAATGAAGTGAGATTTAATCAATTACAGACAGACAGGCAGAGAAATCATAGGAGTGGAGTGAGGGAGAATATCTGCACCATGCCATGAGCTGGACTGCTGCAGTTTAAGACAATGGAGAGCATGAAAAAAATTCTATTTGTCAAAATGATTCAGACATGGATCTCTCACCTGCCGCTGAATACTGGTGCTGCTGTTTCCCTGTAGCGTGTTCCATTTACTGTACTGCTAATGTTGCCTGCTACTCCTAAACAGCTGGAGATCATCACTTGCGATCCAATCCATCACTTTGTACCATGCTATACAGAAACTAAATGTTGCCACAACTACTACCACTGGCACCACTCAATCAAACATTTCCTGCAGCCTGGTCCATCATATTAAGCCATACTGTACTGTCTGACATGTTGCCACTAGAGATAGGCAATTCTATGAACATTCATTTCGATTCAGGCTCTGGTGGTTGAACATATAAACTATAAAACATAGAGTAGAACACTGTCAGGGCTCCTAGGAACCTATCTATAATACATAGTGTATAACACTGTCAGCACTCCTAGGAACCTATTTATAAAACATAGTGTAGAACACTGTCAGGGCTCCTAGGAACCTATCTATAAAACATAGTGTATAAAACGGAACAATTTGGAACATTCAGATTGCATCTATTTTGTTACAAACCGATTCTCCCCTCTCTACTTGCCGCAGCTACCACCACTCTGCCACCACTCATCTAGACTTGTCCATCACACTCTAGTATACCATAGTCATCAAAAACCAAAGTCAAATTGAAAAAGATCCCCACGTGACAGTCACATCTCAGTACGCAGACACCTGTCATGCAACAAGCCCCGCACCTGTGTGTCCATCACACGACCATGGACTGATGTTTGTCCACTGAACGCAAGCAATGGAAAGCAAACGTCCAAGAGGAATTGGTACATGAAGTCTATTGGAAAACTGTAGAACTTTTCATTATGCAAAAAGTAACATTTGTCCAAAACTGGACGAATCCTTTAACTTAACCTCAACGTATTAAGCAGTACGAAGTTGCACACTGAGCTATTGCCAATTGACAGTCATAGTTATGGTACTTTCTGTGCTTAATGATTTTTATTGAGTGTTATTTTGTGGGTCTCCTGTTCCAAGAGTCAGAAAATAATAAAACCCGGAACGTGGATGTTATATTTCAAGAACATGGTGTGATTTTGCCTCCCATTGATCCAGGATTTCCATAGTCAGGTCTGTTTTATGTGATATAACAATTTGCAAACAATTCCCGCAAGTAGTTTGTGGTCAATACTTGTTACTGCTAGCTATAGAAAGAATACAGATATGCAAATTTAACATGGTGAAAAGTTACTGCGAGTCTCAAACCAGATTATTACAGCAAAGTGGTCCTGCATTTTTAATGCGTTTCTGAGGGCGGGCTGCCCAATGACCGCAAGAAGTGCTGTTTATCGTACGTCCATTACAGCCATGTACTATAGTGAACAATACACTGGGCGTGATACAGTAGATCCTGACATTACAAGAAGTGTCCTCTCTGCTAAAATATTAGTCTGCTATATAAATGGGATTCCTCTAAAAGGGGTTGTCCATGAGTTTGTGACCTATTTATGACCTATGTAGCATCGCAACGGACAATGTTTATATTGTTTGCGTTAATGTACACAGTCCAGTCACATTAATGTGACCACCTGTCAAAATCCAGAATAACCCCCTTTGGCAGAGCGGACCGCTGCGAGACGTGCAGGAAGACAGGGCATGTTGTGATGTCACTGGGATGTTGAGCCATGCCGACTAAAGTGCTGTGGCCAGCTGCGCTAGGTTACGTGGTTGAGCATCCATGGCACGAACAACCTGATCAAGGTGGTCCCACAGATTGGGTTCAAGTCCAGGGAATTTTCTGGCCAAGGGAGTACGGTAAACTCATCCTGGTGCTCCTCGAACCACGCACGTACACTGCGAGCTTTCAGACACGTTGCATTGTCCTGCTGGTAGATGCCATCATCCTGAGGAAAAACTATTTGCATGTAGGGGTGAACATGGTCCGCAAGGATAGATGCATACTTGTGTTGCTCCATCGTGCCTTCCACAATGATGAGTGCACCCAGATGGCTGATGACACGTGCCGCCTGCCATTGGTTATTTACCGTTGACGTCAAGAGTAGGCGGTGGTCACATTAATATGACTGGACTGTGTATATACTGTGTATATCCCCCCTACCCCTGTTTACGAGCATTTCACTGTAGAAATCTACATCCCCTCCTTTTAGGGGAGTTTGGTCCAGTCCAACCAACCATTGGCTGGGGTAAGGGCAGTAGAAGTAGAGTGTCCGGAATGTAACCGTCAAGCTGAGTCCTCAGTAAGGTAAGGTTGATATTGCTGAAGAAGAGAGAGAGCAGCCCAAAAGGGAAATTTTGTGGCTATTTATCAGAGCCTTAGCCCAATATCACCATTGCTACAGCCCTGAGAGACGGAAGAATTTACCGTAAGCCTCCTGAGTGGGAGAAAGTGCCGTGTGGTGGGATAAAGTTGAGATTTGCCAGAACCTCTCACCCTGGACACTGCAATAAACAGGTAGTCAAGGTACCAACTGAGATCAACCCCCATATACAGTGGGAAAGTCAAAGTATTAGTCAACTCGAGAGCAGGACTGGGTGAATTGGTTCAATGTCTTTGGTCTACTGTTGAGAACTACAATTACTAATCTCATGCCCCCTCCAGTGAGTTATATGGCACGGCACCTATCCTTAGGTGATCATTGGGTATGGATCAGATGTCTGGACCATTATCCGGATCATATTAGTCATGTGCAGAAGATCTTATACACTAGGTCCAATTTTTAGTAGCCTTCTAGACTCCAGGCTGCCACTTTTGTCTCCTAGTTGACGAGCCGCCTTCAGCCGACCCTTGTCTTATAGCATCAGTGATACCTGAGATAATTAGGGTTGAGCCGATCTTGAGATTTCAGGATGGATTTTAAAATCCGATTTCCGATCATTTTCCAGCCGATCCCGATCGTAAAATTTGCTCGATCGCCGATCTTTCCCGATCGCTCAACCCTAATTGTATATTACATATACAGTAGGGTTGAGCCGATCTTGAGATTTTAAAATCCGACTTCCGATCATTTTCCAGCCAATCGTGATCGTGAAATTTGCTTGATCGCCGATCGGGATCTGATCATTTCCAATCCCGATCGCTCAACTCTAGAGATAATACAAGTTATATAAATGCTTCCTTGGTTTCCAGCCTGTTCCTGCTTTATTTAACTAGGCCATTGGGTTATACATTAACTTTATTAGATATGTAGCGACTTGATACAGGAAAGGAATGTTTACAGTTCTGATATTTGGGTTTGAGGAGCAATCTGTCAGATTCCCACCCACGTTGCACCTGTTCTTCTATCTGGCTGATGATTGATTTTGCAGCCTTAGTTTCTACACGTTGAGATTGTCAATCTTTCCCCTGACTGTTCCCTTTGTTCAGACAGGTGCTGTGTAAGCTGCTCCGTGAACTTCTATTTACTCCGATCTATAAAACATTGAATCACTTTTGTCCTTGATTCCGGAGACTTGGCCGCTTGACCGTTCCATTGATTTGTCGCATTAATAGCTTTTTTGCAGGAGAAGTAAATATAAAAACTATAAAGATTAGTGTTTTTTGTCCCGGGATGATTTGGCCTGAAGCCAATTTATTGCATTTTATGATTAGAAGAACACAAAGAAATATATTACAAGATATGCACCGGCTGTACGTTGTGTAGGAGTCGTGTCACCAAGATGGGAATCTGTAGAGATGTTTAAGTTCTGTCCTAATAATAAGGTGTATCTCTACTTTTCAGTTATCTAGTCTATTAGACACTGATGTGCAAAATTTGTAGGCAGGTATTAAACTAAAGTGAATAAAGAAATGACAAATGTAAATCCCAACAATATTCGGTGTGACCTTTGCCCTTTGCCTTCCATCAGTTCTTTTCAATACTTGCAGACAGTTTTTGGCAGAACTGGGCAGGGAGGTTGTTCCCGCCGCCATCTTGGAGAACTGAGCACAGCTCTTCTGTGGATATAGGCTTACTCCAATCAGTCTCTTTCTTCATGTCATCCTAGACAGACTACATGATGGTGAGATCAGGACTATATCTGTGGGGGCCGTATCATCACTTCCAGGACTTTTCCAAAGGGCAAAGGTCACACCAAATATTGATGAGATTTACATTTTTTGTTTCTTTAGTCACTTCAATTTAATTAAAGTTATGTGCCAAAAATAAACTATTAACACTTCAATTTCTGAAAGCATTCTTACTTTACTCTGATGCCTGCCTAAAACCTTTGCACATAACTGTGAAGTATTATGTTATTATTCTTAGGTTTCTGGCTTAGAAAAAGGATTAGGGGGATATTGTCACTCCATAGGGAGAGACCACCATGTAGGTGTGTGGAGTCTTATTAAGCCATTAGCGCTCCACTGTGCAAAGAAACATGGGAAGAATATGCAAATCTGTCTTCCATGATGTAATTAGGAAGACCAAGCCTCAGTCATGCAGTCCAATAGAGGGCGCTCCCTGAGGATATGCAAGTCTGTCTTCAATGATGTAATTAGGAAGACAGAGCCTCGGTCATGCAGCCCAATAGAGGGCGCTCCCTCTCTGCACCGTGCTGACGAGATGCAATAACATCGAAACAGCTGTCCTTGGCTGAGAGACTGTACCTGGTAAAATCCCACATCATTGCAAACAAAGGCCTCTGGGAAGGTCAGCATGATGTTAAAGGGAGCGCCCTCTATTGGACTGCATGACTGAGACATTGGATAGGTGAGTATGCTTTTATTTGGTTTTACACCCACCCCGATTTCTCCTGAGTTTGCCTTAAATCTTTGATATCCCCTTTAAAGGGTGAGCACCAGAGGACCGCTTAGACAATGTCTTTAGGAGCAGCCTCAAGTCAAAGCTATTCGGTGACAAAGCTGTGCACATCTGCCGTCTTATGATAAGGAACTTATGTCTTATGTGCTCCTTAAACTTGGCTCCTCTGTAGGCAAGGGTCTTTAGTATAAGAGTAGCAATATAAATTCCCAATTTTAGCAAGCCACCGTCAATACCATCCCATTGCTCCAAATTTATGCCATAGTGCAAATGCAGTGCTATTCCCCCTGTATAATATAGGACAGGGCTTAGCACTATCTCAGTAAATACGAGTATATGACAATACAAGATGCAGTATCTCATGTGTTCTCCATTCTTAGTATCACCTATCAGTCCCGGACAGATACATTAGATACATATGAAATCTTTCTAGGTGATATACAGTATAATTATGAAATGAAAACTTTAGCGGAGCTGGGCTGTCCATGCGGCTGACTTCTAACCATGACCCCTAAAAGCTGACTTTATCTGAGATTAATGCTAAGCTTTCCTGGAGCTTATTCTAAGGCTGCAGTCAGCGGCTGCCTTTAATATGTGTATTTACCTAATGAATGCTATAATGTATTAAGCAGACCGGCCAGAGAAAAAAACAGAGCTTAGGAAAGATCAAAGTGGATCATATATCTCATCATTAAGGGGTCATTTCCAAGTGCAATATGTCTAATGACCTATTCAATCACATTAGAAGAAAATCTATATTACATTTTATTGAAATAGGAAATACTAAGCACCTGGATTGTCTTCTTAGTCATTTGGAAAACTCTTCAATGGGTGGAAACACACGTCACATTTTTGATGCAGTTTTTGGGGCCAAGTCAGAAGTGGATCCAATAGAAAATATAAGCCCTTAATATTTCCTAGTCATCTTGAATTCTCTCAAGAAACTAACCAAAAGTGCAAGTGTGAAAACTAAGTCAATATTATGCTCTGGGATCTCTTTCAATAATTGGATGCTCTGGGGATGTGTCGAAGCATAATAACCCATCTGTCCTCACCTCTACTGGGTTGTGCTGAGGCTTGTATCAAAGTGCTAAGACACCATTGCACCCTGTAGCTTCTCGTTCCTTTCACGTTAATATCACTAATATCCATCTCTTTCCTCAAACATAGAAGTCTATGGAGAGAGCAGGGGGAGAAGCTCTGCTGCCGTCTAGTTATTGGTTTATTGCCTCATTCTGTACAATGGTAGAGCATTATCTTACAAGATATCAAAAAAGTTCTCCCACTCAGGGTATAGTAGAGCTTAGAAGCTGCAGGATGTACACTGATCAGCAAAAGGTAAGAATGTTGTGAACCTTTGACTTTCAGGCTCCGTATCCCACCATCTACTATAGCTTGGAATATGAGGGCAAAGAGAACCAGCCTTTTCCAAAAAATTGGCAAAGAAAGAGCGCTCACCCAGAATTGATAGGAAATTTCTTTATTGGAAAGCGCAACGCGTTTCAGGCCAATATAGGCATTATTTCTCAAGTGCAAAAGTTCCTTCCACAGTGGACAAACAGTATAACGTTGGCCCACTGTGGAAGGAATATTTGCACTTGAGGTATACCGTTGGTCCATTGTGGAAGGAACATTTGCACTTGAGTTATACCGTTGGTCCATTGTGGAAGGAACATTTGCACTTGAGAAAGGGCCTATATGGGCCTGAAACGCGTTGTGATTTCCAATAAAGAAATTTCCTATTAATTCCGGGTGAGCACTGTTTCTTTGCCAGTTCTTTGGAAGAGGCTGGTCCACTTTGTCCTGTTATCCTGACGTTCTCTAGACGTACTTCAGCGGCTGCCCAGACCCCTCACTATCCTATTGAGTGATATCTGCTCTAAGGGTTATTGTGACGCACTCACAACTCCATCAGGTGAGAAACTATTTGACTTCCCTTCCTTCGCTGTGTCAAGGGATAATACACGAGTAGGGTTGAGCCGATCTTGAGATTTCAAGATCGATTTTAAAATCTGATTTCCGATCATTTTCCAACCGATCCCGATCGTGAAAATTTGCTCGATCGCCGATTGGGATCCGATCTTTCCCGATCTCTCAACCCTAGTCAATGCTTCTCTATGGGAAAAGACACATTTAGGGTTGAGCCGATCTTAAGATTTCAAAATCCGATTTCCGATCATTTTACAGTCGATACCAATTCCGATCGTGAAAATTTGCTCGATCACCGATTGGAATCCTATCTTTCCCGATCCCGATCTCTCAACCCTAGTCAATGCTTCTCTATGGGGAAAGTCACATTTGGGGTTGAGCCGATCTTAAGATTTCAAAATCCGATTTCCGATCATTTTCCAGTCGATACCAATCCCGATCGTGAAATTTGCTTGATTGCCCATCTGATCTTTTCCGATCCCGATTGCTCAACCCTATACACAAGGATCCGTTCGGTGCTATCTTCTCTGTTTCTGCAGCTTGGAATAATGAGACTACCATCATTTTGTAGACAATCATCTTGGCTATCTCAGTCACTGACCTTTGACTTGGGGGATCCACCTAATAACACCCTGAGCTATTAAGGAGTGTGTGAACAGGTTGAAAGCAGTAACAATGTAGTCACATGACAATAATCTGCATAACTAATCATATGCTAATTAGCTGCAAGTCAAATTGAGGTATGAGATAACCAAGATGATTGTCTATAAAATGATGGCAGTCTCACGTTCCAAGCTGTAGTAGATGGTGAGATATGGAGTCTGAAAGTCTAAATTTGAAAACATTGTTATCCTTTTGCCTGTCAGTGAATGTGTCTTCTTCATCAGCCTCCTCCTCCTCTTCCCCTCTCCATAGACTTCTGTGTTAGAAGTAACTCCATCTGGTAACAAGAGAACAAAGCATTTTTCTTTAATAAGTTATATTACAAAGTTTCTTATATTGACGCATACACTCTAAAAGTTTAGGTCACCTTTGCAAAAGTCCTTAGCCCAAATGACACATAAACATATTGCGCATCTTGGCTAAAAGAGCCTAAAAAGTAAACGAGTAGACTCATAGTTACTTCACTATAAGAAAGGACAAACAGGGCGTATTTTATGTACAAACATATTCAGCGAGGTTTACAATGGACGGATCTTTATCTTGTTACAGACAGCTTAGCCGGTGCGTCCAGGCTGAGTCACCTGTATAGAACTTCTTATCTTTCACAGAACATCAGTTTGATTTCAGAAATGAGCAGTAAAAGATGTTTGCAGCCGTATCGATCCCAGAAACACTGAGTGGCTTTGTAGATGGTTGCATCTGTTGGATGTTCAAGCTCTATGAAAATCAGTAAGGTTGTCACAGATCTGCCAGAAATAACTTCACCTTCACTCCGGACTCGAGAACATATCTGCGATGGAATTCCACAGCGTCGTCAGTCTGAGGCTCGTACGGGGTATCGCACTTTGACAGCGAAAAGTTCAATGGCCTTCAAAATTGACAACCAATTTTCTGAGATAGAAAAAAAAATCAATTTCCTTCTAACCCCCTTCTTGGCAGGTATCACAAAGTGCTTTACTCAGTAGGAGTTACAATAAGCACAGAAGAAAGACGCTCCCTTGAAAAAATTGCAGTCGCCCAGCAGGCAAAGTCTAGGATTCTGGTCTAAGGAAGCTACTGGTCTTCACCGAGGCTATGAAGTAGGGATCGACTGCGATAAAGTTCTCTGAGTTGTATTTAGTTGGCTTCCATTACACATACCCAGAGAAAACCTATATATGTCCCAAATGATAGACGTAATGTTCGATATGGATGGTGCTCTGGATTGTTGTCAATATTGGTGCTATTTGGGTATCCTAGAATATGGGGCAGTATATATGTCTGTAGTCACCCAATAGGGTTCCTCTATATTGGGTGTGCAGATAAGATAACATGTGGTTATGGACCCCATAGAGACTATGATCCATTGGCCACTATCATTCATTTGGAGCTGAATTTGACCCATATTCTGCCTTATAATCAGCTCCAAATTCTACCTGTAACTTGTCTCCACTGATTTCAATGAAAGGCAGATCTTGACTTTTTTCAGCTAGCCTAAAAAATAAACATCTTGCATTGTTTTGCCTGATAATTCCCTTTTAAGTGACTTGTTGGTGGAAAAAAATTGCCTGGCTGGTGCGGAATTTGCAGATTCTGAGACAAATTCTGTATCGGAATTTGGTCAAGGAGAAAAATTTGAGCTTCAAATTCCTGAAGTTGTAAAAATTCCTTGTAAAAATTCCACTGCATGAATACCGTAAGTCTTTGTAATACATGCATAGGAACACTAATAGTTAGGAACAAGACCACAGCAAGGAAATATTGCTGTATAGGGCTGGATCAATATCCATCATTAGTCAGTAGGGTAGTTAATGGGGTTTATTGCAACATGGGCAGAGAAAGGGTTAAAGGGGTTGTCCCATCACAAGGATCCTATCCTGGTAGTTTATGTGGATATAAGACTTTTCCTAAATACATTGCTTTATCAAAACTGCTTTGTTTGGCTGCTATCTTAATTTATTCACTTCATTGTTTACACTGCGCTTCTATGGCACTTGGGATTATCTGCTCATTTGTCAAGTGATGTAGCTGCCTGCTCTCAGAGGGGGAGGGAGGGGCTGGGAGCAACTCTGAGCTGTTTGTGTCTGATAAGTAGCAGAGCTTCTCAGATAGGGGAGGTGAGAGCTCCAGGATTTCTGAGCTCTTATCAGTCGGTTTAATTAAATTTGGCTGATAAGGGCTGAGATAGGGAGTCCGTCACCTCTGTATGTAATGCAAACTGACTCAAATCCAGCTCTGCTACATCAGCTTCACACTGTGGTAATTCATTTACAACCAATCCCGTGCAAGTGAAACCCCGCCCACCAATGTGCCAAGAAAAGCAGGAAGTGAGAGCACAACAGCCTGCAGGTTAGTGAACAAGCGTCATGGGAATACCCCTTTAATGTCTGAAGACTTGATGAACCAGGGCAGTGAAGGTTGAGATCTGTATTCAAAATAGTCTATAACAAAGAATGGATTGCTGCTAGGATCCCTGGTGGTCTAGGGCAGGTAAATGATTTATGTCAACATCCCTGGTGGTTTAGGGCACTGATGGAGTTAAGGCCAGCATTCCTGGTGGCCTAGGGGCATGTAGGGTAATAGTTTATACTTGGCTAATAAAATCCAATTTTCTAGGCTCATGTATTGTCCAGGCTATAGCAGGAGATGGAGGATGCTCAGGAAGCTGTCACTGTCTCAGGGAGGGGATAGAGAGGACTGTGCAGCTGTAACTGATCAGCCACACAGTTCTCTCTATATTGAGTAAAAACATTTAATAACTGCAATACATGATCACTAAGGGCACGTAAGGAATCTGTTCAGAGACAAGATTTTATCTGACCCGGGGAAGATTGTATATGTAAATGTGCCACTGCATTACTGAGTAGCTTAAAGGGAATGGGTTACAGTTTGTGAAGGCGAATACGCTTTATACTGGAAATAAATGATGCTATCCCCCCAGGGGTTTACCAAATGCAGTCAATGAGACCCAAGATAAAAGATATATAAGGAAATCAAAGGTCCGTACATTATATCTGAATGGGGTCCAATCACGTTGATGGTTTTGTCACTTGTTATTGTGTACTATTGTAGATTTTTAATATTTTGCTTACGTGTATATCATCATTTTCCACTTGACTTTACAGATATTGTACATGCTGTCCTATGTAGGGTTCACAATCTACATTCCCCATCAGTAAGTCTTTGGTGAGTGGGAGGAAACCGGAGCAGTGTAATATTGTATTATAGATGAGACTACTTCATAATGGCCAAATCTACTCTACATTGTACGAACAGCTTTCTCCACTGTAAATTGACTTGGCTATTGTAGGAAATGGAACATCTGCCGCAGCTATTACATGAGATGCTCAACATTTTACAGAAACTTGTTTATTCTGTTTACTTTCAATAAAGCGTAAATGAAAAGAAAATGCATATTAAATAAATGAAGCAATAACGTGACGATACAAGAGTCGTCTGCGCAAATTGTCTATTTTCTTAACATAAACTTTATGGTATAGCTACTATGCTATGGTTGGAGATGAGCAAACCGGTTCATTGCAAAACAGATTCGTCTAGAACTTTGAAAACGTTTAGGGCTCGACCCAAATTCGAAACTTGTGAGGTCTGTCACCCACAAATGTCGGAGGTGAGAGGTGAAGAATGCTTCCACCCGGTGTGCAAGTTCCAACTCGGTTGAGTGAATCCCTAGTAACAACAGATGAGAAGATGCTGCAGAAAAAAATGGTTTTTTTTTATAAGTAGTTACTAGCAGAGATGGGCGAGTCATGAACTGGATTCAACCCAAATATCCCAAATTGTTTGTTTAACTAAAAATATAATTGGGGATTTGTTTCGGATGAAATTAAAATGGCCTCCGCGACTTGCATTGTGGTAAATTAATACACTCTGGGGTCTCTTCTGACCTCAGAGTATAAAAGGTGGCGGTCTAAGGGAGGTGACAAAAACAAAAAAACTTATACTCACTTTCCTTCACCTCATTTGGGCCTCCCTGTGGCGTCTCCTGGTAACATCATGCGCCCGGTGTCACTGCCGAGGCCTGGAATTAGCCCTCAGTATGTGACAGCCCGGGACTGTGTGTCTGACACTGTGATCTGTAGTACGGGGGCACCACAAGGTACAGTTCTTGCCCCATTTCTTTTCACACTGTAAACTGCTGACTTTAGGCGCAACTCATCCAGCTGTTACTTACAGAAGTCCTCCGATGACTCTGCTATAGTCGGCCTTATCACTAATGGCGACGATAGAGAATACAGAGACTTAAACCGGGACTTTGTAGAATGGTGCCAGTAGAACCAGCTCAGGATTAATGCTGGGAAGACCAAGGAGATGGTGGTGGACATTAGTAAATGGAGAAGTGCTCCGACCCGGTGGAGATCCAAGGGACATGCATTGAGATAGTCAGGACCTATAAGTACCTGGGTGTGCTCCTCAATAATAAACTAGACTGGGCTGATCACCTGGAGGCGCTGCACAGAAAGGGCCACAGCAGGCTCTACCTGCTCAGGAGGCTGAGGGCCTTCGGAGTCCAGGGGCCACTTCTTAGGGCCTTTTTCAACTCTGTGGTTGCTCCAACCATCTAGTTCGGTGTGGCCTGCTGGGGGAGCAGTATATCAACCAGGGAAAGAAATAGACTTGACAGGCTGATCAGAAGGGCCAGCTCTGTCCTGGGGAGCCCCCTGGACCCAGTACAGGTGGTGGGTGACAGAAGGATACTGTCCGTGGTGACCTCCGTGCGAGAGAACAAATCCCACCCCATGTATGAGATCTTGATGGCACTTGGCAGCACTGTAAGTGACCGTCTGCTTTACCCTAAGTGTGAGAAGGGGTTATCGCAAGTCCCTCCTTCCAACCGCGACCAGGCTGTATAATCTACATCAGACCAAGGGAAGACACTCCGCACAGAGAACTAATGATTATGACTATGAAGTCTTCCTTCTTTCTTCTTCTGTTCCTCAGCTGCTATGGACTCCTAGTATATCTTCTCTTCTCAGCATATGTGTGTCTACGTCTGTAATATATTACTGTGTATTATCCTGTATCTGTATTCTATGCTGCTGTAACATGTTGAAATTTCCCCACTGTGGGACTATTAAAGGATTATCTTATCTTAGACCACAGCGATGACATGGGCATGCTGAGCGTCATGATGTCACTGAGAAGAGAGAGTGCTGGATGCCGTGCGGGGCTCAAAGAAATGAGAGAAGGTGAGTATGAATGTTTGGGGTTTTTTTTTTACACCTCAACAGGGTCTCCACCTATCATAATTTGGGGTCTGATGACCCCAACAGTATAACAATCTCACTTCTGTTTCTATCGAATCAAAGACCCGATTCACCTGAACCCAATGCACAACATCTTGGGAAGTTTGCCTGTCTGAAAGGGGGCATTCACATATACAAATTTGTCGCTGATTTTGGGGCAGATTGCACCCACAGATTGTTGACAAAATAAGCATCCTGCTCCATCTTGCTGTGGCTCAAGACTCTCTTCAGATTAGGGCCATTCATCTGAGCCTATTCAGCAGTGGAAAAATACAACTGAATGCCAATTATGGGTACCAAACGGCGACAAAAATCGAAGAGGAATTACTCTTCATTTTCTGCCGTGTGATCGGCCCCCTAATAGTATGAAGCGTCAAAAAATTCTTGACCACCAACGTCAATTTAGACATAAAAAACTTCTAAACAATTTTATAAAAATGCCCTTTCTGCCCTTTCAATGTATATATATATGGTGGATGTTTTTCAATGTACCTGTGACTCCCCCATATTGTTACCTGCCCATAGAAGTCCTCATTCCAACCACGAAGTGCGTTACGTCTTTATCCTCTTGTTTATATATCTTTCATCTCACCGTTGGCGGCGGGGGGTCAAATAAACAATAAGAATTTATAGAAACCCTCCGCTCTATGTGGTGTCTATAGATTGTGAGCGGCCGCCAAAGAAATCCCATTTTCCTCCGTTTCATCTTCTTCTCGTATGTTTCTGAGGACGTTAAATATGAAGGGAAATGAAAGATCTCTACAGATACAAATATCATACAGGGAAACATAAATAAGAAGTACTGAAGGTGAAATCGCACAGACTCAGCAAACTGCCATTGGATTGTTATCGGCGAGAAGGCTGCCTCTTTTTTATCCATTCATTATCAGACCTGCAGAATAATGGGATTTGTGCGCTTTTTTTTATATTTTATCAGTGAGATTGTTAACAAAGCTCTCGGCACAGCTGGACGTAGCTGAAATGTTCCTTTTCTGCATGCTGTGAAATTAATATATTCATGTTAATGCAAGAAAAACACTTAACAGAGCGTGCCACACGGCTACACATGTTATAAGGAGTCAACCAAAAACTCTATGTGTAATCTTTTTTATGGGACGTGGAGTGTGAAGATATCAAACTCAAAATTCTGAAAATCAGACAAGTGTCAAGTTCAGATTATTCTGGCAATGCTAATTTTTGCTAATAATACCCATAAAATAAGATAATCCTTTAATAGTCCCACAGTGGGGAAATTTCAGTATGTTACAGAAGCATAGTAATACAGGTACAGGGATAATACACAGTAATATATTACAGGACACACATATGCTGAGAAGAGAAGATATACTAGGAGTCCATAGCAGCTAAGGAACAGAAGAAGAAAGAAGGAAGACCTCATAGTCATAATCATACGGAGTGATCTTCGCTTGGACTGATGTAGATTATACAGCCTGGTCGCGGTTGGAAGGAAGGACTTGCGATAGCGCTCCTTCTCACACTTGGGGTGAAGCAGACGGTCACTTACAGTGCTGCCAAGTGCCATCAAGGTCTCATACATGGGGTGGGATTTGTTCTCCAGCATGGAGGTCACCACAGACAGTATCCTTCTGTCACCCACCACCTGTACTGGGTCCAAGGGGCTCCCCAGGACAGAGCTGGCCCTTCTGATCAGCCTGTCAAGTCTATTTCTTTCCCTGGTTGATATACTGCTCCCCCAGCAGGCCACACCAAAATAGATGGCTGAAGCAACCACAGAACTGAAAAAAGCCCTAAGAAGTGTTCCCTGGACTCCGAAGGCCCTCAGCCTCCTGAGCAGGTAGAGTCTGCTGTGGCCCTTTCTGTGCAGCGCCTCCAGGTGATCAGCCCAGTCTAGATTATTATTGAGGAGCACGCCCAGGTACTTATAGGTCCTGACTATCTCAATGCATGTTCCTTGGATCTCCACCGGAGTCAGAGCACTCCTCCGTTTCCCAAAGTCCACCACCATCTCCTTGGTCTTCCCAGCATTAATCCTGAGCTGGTTCTGCTGGCACCATTCAACAAAATCCCGGTTTAAGTCTCTGTATTCCCTATCGTCGCCATCAGTGATAAGGCCGACTATAGCAGAGTCATTGGAGTACTTCTGTAAGTAACAGCTGGATGAGTTGTGCCTACAGTCAGCAGTGTACAGTGTGAAGAGAAATGGGGCAAGAACTGTACCTTGTGGTGCCCCCGTACTACAGATCACAGTGTTAGACACACAGTCCTGGGCTCTCACATACTGAGGGTGGTTTGTCAGGTAGTCTAGGATCCAGTTGGACAGGTGATGATCCACTCCACCAAGCTTCAGCTTCTCCCTCAGTAGCCCTGGCTGAATGGTGTTGAACGCACTGAAGAAATCAAAGAATATTATTCTCACAGTGTTTCCGGGTTTCTTCAGGTGAGAGAGAGCTCTATGAAGAAGGTGGATGATGGTGTCATCTACCCCAATGCCTGATCAATAGGAAAACTGGAGGGGGTCCAGAGCGGAGCTCACTAGAGGGCGTAGGTGTATCAGGACCAGTCTCTAGGACCTTCATCAGGTGAGATGTCAGTGCTACAGGTTGGTAGCCATTGTAGTCCATCGGGTTGGGTTTCTTTGGTACTGGTACCACACAAACAGTTGATACATGTGGTGGCCCGGCAATAGGCCCACCACTGATCAGATATGTATGGTCAATAGGGTGGAGCCGATCTTGAGATTTCAGGATCGATTTTAAAATCCGATTTCTGATAATTTTCCAGACGATCTCGATTGTGAAATTTGCTCAATCGCCAATCGGGATCCGATCTTTTCCAATCCCGATCGCTCAACCATAACAGTCAAGCGTAAGGATAGGCCATGCAATAAAAATTCCTGGACAACACCTTTAAGCTCCAAAAGCAAATTGATGAAGTTATGAGATAATGTCACATATATTAAGCTCTGGGCTTATTATCCCTTGTGGCTGAGCTAATTATAGGCCTGACACGGCCCCAAAGGGGATGTTGCGAAACACAAAAGACGGCGTTTATGTCATCCAACTATTCACAGAGGAAGACAGAGAATCTACGAAGACTATTCTGAATCTCATCCTGTGCTTGCTATTTTTAAAATTAATATAAGTTGTCGTAATTCTTAAGAAGATTTTTCAAAAATATACACAGAGAGCCAAATTTATTCAGGCCTATAGGGGTACAGTAGTACCACATAGATTTTAAAGGGAGTTTGACAGCAGAATCTAGCATTCTAGCATATCAACCCAACCCTGCAGATAGGTTAGGGTCACCTGAATTAAATGGTGTTTTCCTCCCTTGAATCGGTGCCTCCATTTTTGTCAGTACCCAATTGAGCTAATTTGATATTGTAAAAAACAGAGATATCTTAGCAACGTAGACACTGAGTCATGGGCGGAAAACACCATTTGATTCAGGCAACTCTAACCTATCTATCTGCAGGGCTGGGATGATATGCTGGTTCTGGTGACACTAACCTATCTATCTGTAGGGCTGGGGTGATATGCTGGTTCTGGTGATACTAACCTATCTATCTTCATGCTTGGCTGATATGCTGGGTCTGGTGACACTAACCTATCTATCTGCAGGGCTGGGGTGATATGCTGGTTCTGGTGACACTAACCTATCTATCTGCAGGGCTGGGGTGATATGCTGGGGTCTGGTGACACTAACCTATCTATCTGCAGGGCTGGGGTGATATGCTGGGGTCTGGTGACACTAACCTATCTATCTGAAGGGCTGGGATGATATGCTGGTTCTGGTGACACTAACCTATCTATTTGCAGGGCTGGGGTGATATGCTGGTTCTAGTGATACTAACCTATCTATCTGCAGGGCTGGGGTGATATGCTGGTTCTGGTGACACTAACCTATCTATCTGAAGGGCTGGGGTGATATGCTGGTTCTGGTGACACTAACCTATCTATCTGCAGGGCTGGGGTGATATGCTGGGTATGGTGACACTAACCTATCTATCTGCAGGACTGGGGTGATATGCTGGTTCTGGTGACACTAACCTATCTATCTGTAGGACTGGGGTGATATGCTGGTTCTGGTGGCACTAACCTATCTATCTGCAGGACTGGGGTGATATGCTGGGTCTGGTGACACTAACCTATCTATCTGCAGTACTGGGTTGATATGCTGGTTCTGGTGACACTAACCTATCCATCTGCAGGGCTGGGGTGATATGCTGGGTATGGTGACACTAACCTATCTATCTGTAGGACTGGGGTGATATGCTGGTTCTGGTGACACTAACCTATCTATCTGCAGGACTGGGATGATATGCTGGTTCTGGTGACACTAACCTATCCATCTGCAGGGCTGGGGTGATATGCTGGGCATGGTGACACTAACCTATCTATCTGTAGGACTGGGGTGATATGCTGGTTCTGGTGGCACTAACCTATCTATCTGCAGGACTGGGGTGATATGCTGGTTCTAGTGACCCTAACCTATCTATCTGCAGGGCTGGGGTGATATGCTGGTTCTGGTGACACTAACCTATCTATCTGCAGGGCTGGGGTGATATGCTGGGTCCGGTGACAGTAACCTATCTATCTGCAGGGCTGGGGTGATATGCTGGTTCTGGTGACCCTAACCTATTGTTAGAGTCAAATCCTCCATCTTTGTATTTTGTCAGTCATCTTGTAACCTTTCACACATAAACTGTGTAAGTAAGTCGCAGCTGGCTATTTGTATATCTTATCTTCATGGTATATGGAGGTCACTGAGACTCATTTAGCACCAACATGACATCTTATCTCTGTTTACATGATATATGCATATAGACATAGTGTGAGCTGTTAGTTCACACATAAGTGTTTTTGAAGCTTTCTTTGTTTAAGGACAAAGTACAAAGTCCATTAAGCTGTAATGATATGCAAAATACATAAGGCCTCAGCCAATAGTCATGTGCCAGGTTTATCTTATAACCAATTATTTTATGCCAACTATGTTAGAATAGTCCAACCTGCTCTTGTCTGTATTGTATTTAAACCACCTTTGTGCACCATTAAATTAGAACTCACTTGATACACCATCAGTTGTGTGTGTGTGGCTTCTCCAGACCTGAAAATGGGCGTAATTACTTCAGGCCTGATATTTAATTTGGAACTCAGCAACATACTCTATCATGGGGACCCCTTAATGTCCCTAACAGAACCTGACGCCCATCGTGGGGAATCGATAATCGTTTAATGTGCAGCCGATAGTGTACTGATCCACTCACCAACCGATTTGGAGACGGGCCCGGAGGACCTCAGATGAATAAAACGGCGCTGTAACGGTAAGTCCTTTTCTTGCCAAATAACTAATCTGAGTTCCTACGTGTCCCGGATCCTGTGTGTCGGTGAGTGAAGATTAGTGCTGCATATGTTATAACAATCGATGCCATATTATATAGTGTGCAAGAACCTGAATAGTATGTTGTCTGTAGTGGGGTGGGAAATGTTCTACCTCATTCTTTGTCTACTGTCCATGCTGTCATTTGGTTGCTACATCTGTTATAGAGTGTAAAAAGCGTTGCAGAAGAGAGAGTTATTCTTCATCCTTAATCCCTAGAGTTGCGAGAGTGGAAGTACTGAGTGATTGAAAAGTCCTTGTTTTGGACACTAAGGACTGAGTAGAATCTGAGTAAGTACATGCAATGATTCAGGGGTGTTCGATAGAGGGACACAGACAAAGTGGAGTCTGTGGAAACCAAATGAGGGTTTTGCCCTGAGCACTACGCCAGAACATGCACATTAGAGATTAGTTCAATGAAAACAGAGTGACTGTTTGGGAGGTCCCACTAGGTGAGTCAAAAGTGACCCTCTATTGTCTTAATTGCCCTAGAGGAGTGGGATGCTCACGGCTGACTGGCCATCAGCTATTATGGGGGAGGGACCCTCTGAGGTAGGGTATACCCCCATATGAACTAATAGGAATGGGAGAGAGAGAAGAAGATGCCGCTCAAGAAAAAAAAAAAAAAAAAAAAAGAGCAGGAGTTACCAATGGAGAATAGGCAGGACAGATACAGGGATAGAGGGTAACCAGGAAGTGTTTTAATTGTGGAAACCAGGGACACTTGGCTAGAGATTGCTGGTGTCCTAAGCGAAGGACAAAGGCTTTGAGTGTAAGGAAATGTATAGTGAGCATCCATTGACAGTCCAGCTAAAGGGTTAATGTGCTTGGCACATAGCATTGTGTTGTTAGTTTGTTGGTTAGTGGAAAGTGGAAACATGATATGTTTTGTGGTGAGGATACTGCAGGTTAAGTGTAGGTATGTGTATACACATATGTGTGTATATAGGCTTGGGGGTGGACATTAAGTTATTTCTAGAATGTCTATAGTGTCCTTTTATTCAGGAAAGGTTTCCCATTTTGAGAATGCTCCTCTCATGGTAATGTTTTTAAAATTGGATAAATGGCATAAATATGAGATCAACATTATTATGTTTATTTTATAGTAATATGCAAATTGGTAAGAAGATGAAGGCAACTATTTACATGTTTTGGTTTGTTTTCTCCTCAATATTTAGCTGTGCGGGAATTATAACTAACTCTGTGCCTATTTGTAGGAATAAGCCGTCCCGAGACAATAAGTGATATCACGGTACAAAATATATGAAAATTTTTATTTTAGTTCAGACAAGTTCTTTTTGATTTAATTGACATTTGTTTTGTTTTGTCTGGAGCTCCAGTGTGACGTTGCATGTTTGTATGGAAGGTTCAGAAAAGTGAATGGGCCCATATATGTGTGTCAGTAATATGTACATGTTACATGTGTCTGCTATGTGTACATGTTCTGTTTGTCCATGTCTGTATTGTTACATTTTCAGTCTCCACAGCAAGCAGATATTGAATGCTGATAACCACAGAGGGTGGTGACAAGTAGATATGAAAGGGAGGCATAAAAGTTCTTTCCATTGTTGAATACATATATGTGTGTTCTGGTGTAAATGAGATGTACTTGATATACCATGTACATGTATTATGTACTCAGTGTGTATTGGTGCTTACAGTATGTGTATCAAATATATCACATGGGCTTTACACTTGTAACATAAATATTTGTTTTGGGTTTATACTATAAATCCATGAATGTTAACAATCGGGATTTATTGTGTGAAAAAGTTATTCAGATGTTCCTTCTGATATGGGATTAGGCCCCATAGGGGTAGGCAATACATGTGAACTATCTTGCCACAAGGGGCACAGAACGCCCCTAATATGTACACGCAGGTAAAGATAAATTGCAGTTCTACAAAGTTAAAGTGGTGTTTCTGGGTCATTGTTTGCTACAAGGTGCTACATAGCTGACTAAGTAGATCAGAAGTCACTCACATATCTGCTCTGTAATTTAAGGCTTCCGCCTTCTCTGCTGATATATGTTGAGTATTTACTTACCTCAATGAATTTCTGGAGTGTTTAGAAGTTTTAGAGAACTGAATTTACTTGGGATTGTATAAATAAGTCTGCTGGGATATGTAGTACTACAGCTATGACAAGTGTGGGGAGAGTCAGCGCAGCTGCTTCCATGATAAGACACGGTTTACAAGGGGTGATAAATCTTGCATTGGAAACAAAGATGACAATGGCTGGATATCTCAGGCTGCAGTGTGTCTTATCTATGTCTTCTAATGTAAGCTTTGCATTCCGTGCTGCACTACAAGTCCCTTCTAACCTGTTAACAATAGTTTCAGGGGAGGAGTAAGGAGAGTCAGATAACTTAAAATTAATTTTACTTTTGCTGATTTGGTTAATAAATGATGAATCTATTGTTAACACTGATGAGAGTTCTTTTATTTTAGATGATTCTCGATTTGGGAATGATGGTGGATTCTGCACCAGATATGTCATGGTCACTGAATAGGAGGTAAACCAAGGGTAAAACCAAGCACAAGTAGAACCATTATAGAACTGTATGGGTCTCAGCTCATGAAGTTGAACTAAAAGCCATCACTGAGACAGGGTACAATGTCTGAGGGTAGGTGTTTGATATAGTGGGACTATGGTCCAATCTGGAGAGCGAGAGCTTTCTGTAGGGTTAATGTTAAGCCTAAAAGGATTTCCATGCTGTTCAGGTAGTGATGCTGCTGCCCCCACATAGGTGGGTATAGTCAAAAGTCAGGACACACATCAAGGCTGATATGAAAGAAAGTAGAGGTAACTTGTGGGCAGACACTGCCACTAACCCAGCTGCAGAGGCCTAGGGGATATGCTTTACTGATAATTGGTCATTATACTCGACCCAAACCCCCCTTTTAGCTCTCTTTTCAGGTTTTACAACACTGAGGCACCAAAAATGGTCCAGGACTACAGTAAAAGAGGATGTACAAGTCCTGATCTCCGGTGGTAAGAGAATATATTTACTGAGTGCATTGTCCCCACTGATGGCATAAAGCAGTGTTTAGAAGTAGCCATGTGTGACCTGGTGAGCAGAGGATGGGCGGCTGCAGGATTTAACATCACTACAGACACTGCATGGCATTTGTTAAATGCAAAGTAGGCCAAAAAGTGAAAAGTTTCTCAGAGCCAGGCCCAGAGCCCTTGTACCCGTTCCAGAGATTGCAGGTTAACTATATGCAGTTACTAAAGGTGAGACGGTATAAGTACGTGCTTGTGTGTATAGTTATCTATCTTCAGAAAAGTCTGAGGCATATCTGGTGAAGAAAGCCATCACAAACGGGGCTGCAGATAGACGGCTACTGAAGAAGTAGTGTGTCACTTGTATTGGTATTTTCTGTAAGGTACCCTCCTGACAGAAGAATTGGCTTTAGCCCATGTCAAACTTTCTTTGGGGGTTGTATTCTTGGCAACTCCTACAGATGTGGTATGGTGTACTGGCTGACTATGTGATGTATTGGCAAAAACATTTGACTAATGTATAGTTTTGAGTTTTCTCTCCTTCTCAGATTTTAAGTTAGTGGGCGGGACCTATTCATTTGAACCAAGAGATTGATGGTGATAAAGAGACACGTGAGAAAAACCTTGGAACCAAGATTTGATGGTCCATTCCAAATGCTGATGATAACCAGTACTTCTGTGAAATTTGAAGGAGAGCCTAATTGTATCCATGCTTCATATTGCAAGAAAGTATCTACACACAAAGCGATGAAGATTCTCCTGATAATGCTGTTACAGATGGTCCTGACGATAAGCCTGCATAGAACATTTAACAATGAAGTGGGACAATACGTTTCTTAAACATCATATGATTTTGATCGAAGATCTGAATGTGTCAGATTGTAGGATATGTCCTCATAACCCCATATTAGCCTAAGTCATGTCATATATAGCTGTTTCTTTGACGCAACAGGAAATGTTTGAAGTATATAGTTAAGAAGATACCACCTCATATTTTAGGAACGATACATAGTATAAACAAGTAAATATCAGCAAGTTGTAGTAAAAATCTTATGTTCATTTTGTTTGTTTAATACAAAACATATACAAAAGGATGAGCAGACCAAGATATAAAAGGCCAGAACTATGATTGAGATTAGGTTAGAATACAGGAACATATGAGGGGAATCTGGTAAAGTCCGGCAGTAGACATTAGGTCACTGAAGTACCTAAATATGAATTCCTGTATTCAGCCATCTCAAAATGGGGGAATGTTAGAGTCAAATCCTCCATCTTTGTATTTTGTCAGTCATCTTGTAACCTTTCACACATAAACTGTGTAAGTAAGTCACAGCTGGCTATTTGTATATCTTATCTTCATGGTATATGGAGGTCACTGAGACTCATTTAGCACCAACATGACATCTTATCTCTGTTTACATGATATATGCATATAGACATAGTGTGAGCTGTTAGTTCACACATAAGTGTTTTTGAAGCTTTCTTTGTTTAAGGACAAAGTACAAAGTCCATTAAGCTGTAATGATATGCAAAATACATAAGGCCTCAGCCAATAGTCATGTGCCAGGTTTATCTTATAACCAATTATTTTATGCCAACTATGTTAGAATAGTCCAACCTGCTCTTGTCTGTATTGTATTTAAACCACCTTTGTGCACCATTAAATTAGAACTCACTTGATACACCATCAGTTGTGTGTGTGTGGCTTCTCCAGACCTGAAAATGGGCGTAATTACTTCAGGCCTGATATTTAATTTGGAACTCAGCAACATACTCTATCATGGGGACCCCTTAATGTCCCTAACACTATCTATCTGCAGCACTGGGGTGATATGCTGGTTCTGGTGACACTAACCTATCTATCTGCATGGCTTGGGTTGATATGCTGGTTCTGGTGACCCTAACCTATCTATCTGCAGGGCTGGGGTGATATGCTGGTTTTGGTGACCCTAACCTATCTATCTGTAGACTTGGTTGATCTACTGGGTACCAGTGACACACTCCCTTTAATGACAACTCGGAGGTTATACAGAGCCACGACACAGCAATGAACATGAGGCCTTGGAGTAATGGAACATTTTTGCCTGCTATGTCTATATTGAAGAGGTGACTGAGATCCTCTATGCGCTAATTTCACCAATGATTGCAGATTTACGTAGGGTTTTATGGGTTCTTCAAGGACATCTTCAACATGCATTTTGTCAATATGCTCAGCAGTCTTTTCCTGAGGGTCTATATTTATTTCCAGGTGTCAAGGATGAAGTACAGATAATTTGTTGGGGCAGAACTAGACTTTAAGCCATCGGCTTGATGATTTCCCCCTACGGACATTTCACAATGAGCAGAGAATGTTAACTACATCAGAAACCAGGCTCAGAAACACAGGAAAGGCAACGTATAGCGGTGCCGTGAGCTTCTCAAGAAACGTCTAAATCTTTGCACTGGATAAAAGGAGCTATCTCCATGACAAGATCAATTACATTTACCGACTCAGGAAAAGTAGAAACAATTTTTGTGAGAGTATCAACCTTTACCACTGTGTCTTTTATAGTATTCGGCCTGCTTAAAGGGGTTGTCTATTCTCTACAAATCCTTTTTTTGAGTTTCCCCTGGTGATATGGTAGATGGATCACAGACTATCCTGTTCTTACAACTACGAGAGATCATGTTCAGGAACTCAGTGCCAAGTATTACATTGACCAGCGGCGCCCCCTCAGTGGAAAAGAAGTATTGCACACATTTTAATTGACTATTACTATACATTGCTTGTATAATGCATGGACGCACTGCCAAAACAATAATGATCTTTGTAGCCACTTTCGTTACTTCCAAAGAAGTGAATGAGGCCATTCTTGCATTAAAGGGGTGTCTCATTAAGGACACTTATCCCCTATCCACAGGGTAAGAGATAAGTGTCAGATCACTGGAGTTGCGACCACCAGGTCTGCCAAAGATCAGAAGACTGATGCCTCGTCCTTCAGAATGGAGCACCAGTGTGCTTGCTTGTCCGCTACTCCATAGACTTCTATAGGGATGGCAGAGATTACAGTCTTATGGAGCGCTGGTAAAGCAAATGCATTGGTTCCATTCACAAAGAAGAGGCTTTAGGGGGATTTTCAGTACCCCATTATCATGATTGCTGGGGAACCCTCATTGATGTGACACATTCAGTTCATGTCCTTACTAGGTAAACCCCTTTGACTCAGAATTCAGGAAGGGATTGCTTGAAAATAAACTGATCACAAAGTGTCTACCTGCTTAAACTCTGGTGTAAAATCTGTGGGAAAACCTGACAGTATAGGTACAATCTCCCTGCAGCACCTCCACAGGGAAAGTGAAGCATTACATAGAGCCATATAATATCAATGGACTGTCTTTGTAATGCAAGACAGAACAAGTCCTCCAGACTGAGAGATACTCCTTATAATCACTCTCTGGCCAAGAGATGAGACAAACCCTTTATTACTCAGAATACCCTAGCAGGTCAATTGGTTTTCAAACTGGGAGACCCCTTAAAGATGGCGCTCCATATATGACTACATTAGCTTTACTGTTTTACAATTAAAGTTAGAATTTTTTCATTCTGACATATCCTACAAGTCTTGATCACCTTTGTGAGATCTGCCCAATTTTTTAAGAGGATCATGTTCCTTAAAGAGGTTGTATAGTGCAAACGGTGGTGTGGCTGGGGAGGCTGTAAAACAACAAGAAAAGAATATTCACCAGTGGTGGCCAAACCATTTAGTTTGAAGTCAGATTCGACTCAAATCTAAAATGGCTGCAACATGTATAGCCATGAATTATAATTCTATGGGATCTCTTCAGTCTCCAGAGTATATTAGGTGGAGGCCCAAGGGAGGTAACAAAAAAACAAACCAAAAAAACATTTGTACTCACCTCCCCTCACTTCTCTTATGTCCAGAGTCACCACTGAACCCTGGGGTTGGACCACAGGACTCACATGGGCACAATGTTATGTCGCTTGGCATGCCCATTAGACCTCGGTGGCTTGTGACCCTGGACGCATGAGCTCCCCGAAGAGGTTGAGAGAGTGTGCTGGACGCTGTGAGGAAGCCCAAAAGAGGTAAGGTAAGGTGAGTATGTTTTTTAATTTTTACATCTGCCCAGAGGCTCCACCTATTATACTCTGGGTCTGAAGAGAGACCTCAGATTATAATAATGTCACTTCCAGTTCAATCCGAATGAATCGGGCCCGAGCCATCGGAACCAGTAAAGAAACAAATCTTTCACCCACCTCTAAAACTTACCTATCCCTAGTGCTCCATTGTCTTGTCCCAGTTCCTTTTCCCTCCCATGATGGAAATTCCTACGTTTGGAGCAAATTAGTGTATGTGACCCCCAATCATTGTCCTCAGTGATCATATAACAACGCTAGTGTCATAGAACATGAAAGGTCCTCTTTATATAGATCATCAGACACCAAAACTGACAGCACTTGTTGCTCCAGAACGGTGTAGACGAGGGAAAAAATTCCATGCCATGGAATCAGTGGAGCGGCGCGTATTATAAGATGCTAAGAACTTGAATTGGTGGAGGTGGTGAAAGATCCTCTTTAAATAAATCCCCCCTGTATTCAATGTGTCCATTGTCGTCCATATTTACTCTGTAATGTAGAAAAGAAGAACCTTGGATATTATCAAGCACGTTAGATTTTACATTTGCTGACTCCATAGCCAACGTTAATGAAAGGCGGAGCTTCACTTTAATGTACTGGAAAGCGATACATGCCTCCGTAAATTCCATCTCATTCACGCCAAATTCATCAACTCATCCATCTCCAAGCCAAACTGATATATATATATATTTTTTTACATGATATTTTGTTCTGAAGGTTGATCATAAATTTTATAATTTGCATTCAATCCCCATGATATCTGACCCAGATATAAAGTAATTTAATTGCAAATTAGAAATCTGGACTGTTGTGGAAATGTTTGGATTGTGATGTATCGCACATCGCGCGGGTTTAATTTATTTATTTAAGAGATTGGATAACGGGGGAAAAAAAATAACATTTTTCATTCTTGATTTATTCTATAGTTAAAAAGATTTATTTTGGAAACAAAAAATTTGCATTTTGGAAGAGTAAAGTAAAAGTCATGCCATTTTACCCTGCCAAAGATGAAGACATGGGCCCAGCTTGGCGCAGGATTTGATAGATGTTGACTGGTTTTGGATGTTGTGTAGGAAAATAAGGACAATTTTTCATGGACTCCTCTACGTGAACAAGGTTAAGGTCTAAACTGGTAAGTAAAACATGAGTCTGTCAATTTTGGAGGGAACAAAAAGACCTTACATTACGTAAGGAGATGGAGTGACGTCCTCCAGGTAGGTCCTAGATTGTTTCCAGTTATTGCCAGAAGAGACTGGCTTCAGTTCACCACAAGTCTAGTCGAAGGATTTCAGCTATTGTTATTGTTCTGTTGTATTGTAATATCTGTGGCTCTCCATAAGTCAAATGTGATAGTCCCCATGCTAAAGTTGGACTGGTGAAGGCAACAGAAAGAGCTAAACACCATGCTTGGTTGAGAAAAATACACATAGTTGGGCCCACAGAGTATAAGGAACACCGAAATGCTTGTGTGATGCAGAGGTAGGGGTCAATGTAAGAGGAACCTACCCATCCTGGCATAGAGATGGCATGTTGAGTAATGAGTACCATTATGAAAAAGTCTGGTCATGGGAAAGTGTGCTGTAGCCAAAGAGAAGGGGCCAAGTGTGGTTGAAGACTTCCACGTTGGTGGAAGAAGGAAGTTCTCTGTTGACAATAAATAAGCTGTAGCAGACCCTTAGGCTGAGTTTTTTGGTCCAGAATTTCAGGCGTGGCTACCTCAGATTCCAGGCCAAAAAAAACGGCAGCTGCGACTGGATGCCGGTGTAGTGCCCTGGCATCCAGTCGCGGCACTCCACTCCAGATTAGGCCCAAATGAATGGGCCTAGTTAGGAGGGAGTGTCTTAAGGTGGTTGAATCGACCACGGCATACGCCTGAAGAAGGAGCATGTCGCT
The DNA here is from genome assembly GCF_031893055.1 of Leptodactylus fuscus. Lineage (NCBI taxonomy): Eukaryota > Metazoa > Chordata > Amphibia > Anura > Leptodactylidae > Leptodactylus > Leptodactylus fuscus. Next base: position 76,730,721 of record NC_134273.1, on the reverse strand, counting down.
TCTTTTTTCCAGGAGCCGAAACAGACCGCTCGCAGAAAAAAGAAATGACCGGCTCCCATTGATTTCATTTGGAGCCGTTATTTGGTCAGGATTTTGAGACGGATTCCACGTCAAAATCCTGACCAAGACACTCTGGTTGAACTCAGCCTTATGGCTTATTCACTCTTGAGTATTTTTGTCATGAATTTGGACAATTTGTTCTTGGAGAATTTCCTTGCCGAAAGGAAACCTAAAACCTTGGTACGTGGTCACACAATGATAACCTTCATATGGTTAAAAAGCCATACCAAAAAATATCCAAAAAAGCCACAACAAAAAAACTCTGTATGTATTATGAGGCCTAGGAGAGGACTGAGTGGAGTCCCATGAGAGTTATACCCTTGAATCAGGGAAGAGATATTGATGACATTTTGAAGATTGCCACCAATGCCGCCCATGGACTCTAACTTCCGAATGAAACGTTCCTCTCTTCAAGGAAGACCGCCACCCTTTACTACTAACAAGGTAAAACTGATTGTTTTCTGCTTCTGCTATGCCCAGGCTATGTGTGAGATTCTTTGTGACTCATCATCTCCTGCTTTTCCCTTGGTTTACAGTCTCAAGCATCGATACTGCATCACCTAGAGGTGTAAAATACCCAAACTTCAAAGAAGGCCAAAGATGTAACCCGAAGAGAAGCATCATGAAGGAAACATGTAAGACGTGGCCTCACGCTAGCTGAGATGTCTCCTTATTTTTACTGGCAGCGATTGCCTGAGAGGCAGCGGAATTTAGACATAAGCAAAATACAATATTCAGTTTGTCATAAATATGTCAAGGGTTTATAGAAGTTCTGGCAGCAGCAGAGAAAGAATCCTCGAAGAAACGGATCTGCTCAGATTGCAAACAAAATATGTTGCAGTTTGTACGAACCTGCCAGATACAATGCTACGGCGTACACTAGTGTTTTCCAACCTGTTATGAAACCGCAACTCCCATCATGTGCTCACAGCTTGCAGCTGTCAAGTCATGGTCAAAGTTGTGGTTTCACGACAGCTGGTGAGCTATAGGTAGGGAATACTAGTCTAGACCAACCGCAATGAATATACATAGATGTCCACGGTTCTTACTGACGGATCAATCTGGTTTCTTGGCAACTGGACGCTTCTTCTCCTCCTGTTGTCTTCCATATCCTCCTGCGCTCCACCTCCTTCTGCTCTGGTTTTCCAGTGCCATCGGAACCCAATGGTGATGTCAAGCCAAGCAGCCGAGTTAAAGAAGAACATCCTGGTAGTTGAGATGCTTCCTTCCTATTATTTTCTATAAATTCTGACCTCAGCCTTGTTCCTGACTATGATCCTGCCTGATCTTGACCTAATTTCGGACAATGGTCTAGACTAACTCTTTGAATACTATTCATGGTGCTTATAGTAACACTCCTGTCCTGGCTTTGTTCCAGTATTATCTCTTGGCTTCTTGTGTCTTGTTAGTCTTTCTGGTGACAAACCCTCATTTCTATTCTCAACCTCCGACAGCACTACTGCCTCCAATCCATCACAATTCTTGTGAGAGTAGTCCAGGAATCCTCTTGCAACAAGCAGCTCCAATCTGCAGGTCAAGTAATACTCAAGTCCTTCCAGATGAGCCCAGAAGACGCTCAACTATTGATGCCGTGAGAATGGGAGACATCATCTCAATGCCCAAAGTTTCACTGATCCGGTGATACTACTCAGTTCTACGGCATTGACAAACTCAGCCCTGCTACATCTATGTTTGACCTTTTTACTTTGCGCTCCCCCTCGCCGCCGTATTGTGTTGCCTTCTTCGTTTAGGTCCATCTGGTCTATTTATTTGCAGGATAATGTGATCAAATTTGGGTAATTTAATTTGCACATGTGTGGCCAATTCACTTATCCATGCAACCCACCTATTCTTAGAACCGCATGACCGTCTGGGATTTTTAGTAAACTCTTGCTAGAAATCAAGTAGTTAAGGTTTGCTATGTAAATTATTGGGTGTATGGGACGCTATCCTCTAACTCAAGGCTGATTGAGAGGGGTGTTCCAATATAGGAGCCAATATATCCAATATATATATATATATATATATATATATATATATATATATTAAATGTAGATTGTGAGCCCCACATAGGGCTCACAATGTACATTTTTCCCTATCAGTATGTCTTTTTGAAATATGGGCTGGAAATCCATGCAAACACAGGGAGAACATACAAACTCCTTGCAGATGGTTTTTTGCCCTTGGCGGGATTTGAGCACCAGGACTCCAGTGCTGCAAGGCTGCAGTGCTAACCACTGAGCCACCGTGTGGCCCCCCAATATATCCAATATATTAAGAAGATTGTAAAGAATTAGAAATTTATTGCTGCTGCTGTTCAAAAACAGTGCCACTTCTCTTCCTAGGTTGTGCATGGTATTACAGCTCAATACCATATACTATGTTGCTAACCCTTTTAGATAGCAACATGTAGTATACTAACATGGAGAGGAAGCTGCGAGAGAGTATATTACAGCACATGGATATACATCATGCTACAAGTCCTAGGGTGGAAGTGGAAGTGTGTTGTATATAATAAACAATTTTTACGTGAAAACATCCGATGACAAATTGCTTTTTATCATTTTGCACTCTCCTTGGAATTATATGGCAATTCCCTTTATAGCCCTCAAGTACAGGGTACAGCAGTAATCCACGTTTATGGGCAATGTCTGCGGAGTGGGTGGAGACTAACGACTCGAAGGAAACGACCGCTACATCATTACTGACTACAGCTGCAGACACACAGATCTGCCATGGTGACATATGATGGACAATTATAATGAAATGATAGAAGTCAGCATGGCAAACGTAGAGAGCATTGACCGTAGATCACATATAAGACGGAACCCGAGATAATAAGAAGCTTGTATCCTGCAAAAAAGAGTGACACCTGACATATCTGGAAGAACTGTCTATAACTGAGCCTTCACCAATGTCCCTCAGGGTATCTGTACTTACTTAGGAATATGTACATTGGTAAAAAAGATGTCCCATTAAAGACACATTGTAGCGGATAAGTTCCGCATCACTGGGGGTCCGACCAATGGGGGCTAAAAAGTGTCCCATGTGATAGATATTACGGTCCCGGTATCCCCATAGCAGCTAATAGAGCAAATACTGTGCATGAGCACTTAATGGCTGCGCATGCGCGCTTCATTCACATGGAGGAGGTAAGGAGGAGTTTTAATCTCCTGACCCAGGACTTGGACCAATCTGACATTAATCCCCTATTCTGTGGATAGGGGATAAGTGTCTTTAATGGGACAATCCCTTTAAGTCCCACCCGCAAGTTTCCAGGGATTGCCCCAACCAACCCAGGACCACCCCTTTTGCTCATGTCCATTTGTTGAGCAGTCCAGGATTGGTTCCAAAAATTCAGACATGATGGCTGAGAACTTGTGTAGGGTTTAGCGTCGAGCGATCGGGATCAGAAAAGATCAAATTCCGAATGGCGATCGAGCAAATTTCACGGGATCGGCTGGAAAATGATCGGAAATCGGATTTTGAAATCGATCCTGAAATCTCAAGATCGGCTCAACCCTAGTAGGGATCTTTAAGGGAGAAACCTAGCTTACACCTAAAGGAAAAAACACATGAAAGTGAAGTCAGCCAAACCCACTGATCTCAGAGACTTGTGGACCAACTGCTTGTTGGGGCTTCTTGACTTTGTCTCCACAGATTAAGATTTTTGGAAAAATTGTAACAAACTCAACTTGATACAAACCAGCGCATTCATCTACAGAGGTTAGGTTTGGGGTCAATGTCCAAAAATTGGGTAGCCCTTTTAGGGAACCCATGCACAGTTCCGCCCAATTACATATAGCATGTGCTAAGTATCAGGCAAATACAGGTGCAGCGTATAACCTACAGGTTTAGTCGCACAATTCCCAGTAATCGCAGGCGATCACCTTTAGATGGAGCTTTGGTTTTTAGAATATTGGCGGCATGTTAGACAATGTACTTGATTGCCGATCGGATTTACCGTCCATGACTCATGATTTTTGCTACAGTATAGAAATAAATAATCAGAATGGCTTTTATCTGATTTGGAATACAACATGTACAAATCCATTCAATGGCTGCGAGAGCTTTGTACAGCACTGGAATATGTCAGTCTTAGACTTGGTGAGCTAAAGATAGCAGCCGGCCTAATTACTGATAATAGTGCGCGCTTGTGTACTGTCGCTGCTCACTTTCTGTATACCTGACATACACAAAGAGGGGAAAACACAATGCAAATGCAAAGTAGAGGCAATAAAGATATCTCAATATATCATATATACTGGCAATGGCAGAGGCGTAACTTGTAGTCTCTAGACCCTATTGCAAAATGTGTAACAGTGGCAACACCTACTATATTCCATTTATGACACTAATGTCTTCTAGGTAGCTGAGGGGTCTTTGGGCAAGGGTGGGGGTACTACTGCAAAGTCTAAGGTTCCCATATATGCCCCCTTAAATTCGGCTGAGCATGCACATGTTCTCAAGGGGGAGAAGTGAGTGAGTTGTTATGAGACTCCACTATAAGGAGTTTATCTCTCCTGAGATTATACGGATTGGACATATTGAAATTCAACTGCCCAATTCTTCTCTCCTCCAACATGTGCCTTAAAGGGAAAGTCAAGAGGCTCTCATACACATTAGCAGTTGGGCATTCCCACTTTCAACAATTTTTTTCATAAAACAATGGTACATTTATATGTAAAAAATCTTATCAAGGAAAGATGTATCCTTCTCCCTAGATCAGATTCTCTTCCCCTCTCCCACTAGAATTGATATTCTTTCTTAAATGTTGGTGGTCCATCTTGGTTACCCAAGACAGACCGAAAGCTCGCAGAGGTATCAAATTACATTTGTCAATAATACTCTATGGAGAAGGGAGAAGCCCGGTAAGATAGGAGAGACTCAGACTAGATAGTCAAATAATATACTTGTAAATCAGATAAGATTGTAATGTCTTAGGGGTACTCAATGAATATAACTGAGCAAACCTCAGGAGTACGGTTGAGCCGATTTTGGGATTTCAGGATTGATTTTAAAATCTGATTTCCAATCATTTTCCAGCCGATCCCGTTCCCAATTGCGATCGGGATCCGATCTTTCCCGATTGCTCAACCCTAATTGTATATTATATATACAGTAGGGTTGAACCGATCTTGAGATTTCAAAATCAGATTTTTGATCATTTTCCAGCCGATCCCGATCGCTCAACCCTAATGAGATCCTTCTCTAGGAATTTTCGTGAGGTTCTGTCCTCTGGTTAGATTCAGGTTGAACTTGCTGGGGAAAACTAGAAATGATATTATTATAGTATGGAGTCTCTTCAGAAGTCCGGGGAGGTGCTCAAACATTATCAGTTATACTGGTCTTGTCTCACCTCTCCTGAGATCTCTTACAGCATCCAGTGATACCTTGGTGTCCTCTTCTATATTTTGGTGATGTCATGCCCTGGGGTCATGATGTTGTGATGTTTTAACACAATTGGATTCCTATCATGACTGCTCGATATTCAGGTCATTGTTAGGTAAGTGATTAAAATAATCCAAATCAAAGACTTGAAGGGTCAAGCTTTTGGAGCTTTTAGAAAAACTCCTTGCCTATCTCATACTGCTCCTTGTAATTATGTTGCAGAGCGATCTTTAGATCTTCTATAGCTGAGTCACCTCTAGAAGACACAAATGAGTTTGCGAGGGGGTGAATTATATACTTCAGGAGATACAATGCCGTGTACTCTCTGCTCATCTCTTGTCATTGAATTCAGGTTTCATCCTTGATGATTTCCACATGTTCATCATCAAAGGCAAAAAGAAGAATAGAATGATGATTCTCCATTGTTAGATATGTATCTAGTTGTACTTGTGTTTGTACTTTTGTTATGGCGAGAGATGAGCGAACCTCGCGATGTTTGGATTTGCAAACGTTCGGATCAAAAAATTTGTTATGGATCAACTTTGTGTATCGCCCCCCCCCCCCCCCACACACACACACATGAGACCACTTAGTCCCAATCATAGGTCTCAGGGGTGATATAAGGGACCGAATGACATCATTCAGACGGCAGCTATTTTTATCACTTTTTCTACTTTGACCAGCAAAATGACATCTGAATGGACCAAACCTTAAAATTTTTGGGGAAAATCATTACAAACCACTTATGGCTCGTTAAAGGAGTTTTCTGTGGAGTAATTAAGCAAACGTAATAATTGTTTCCATCAGATGTTTTCTTATACATGGGTGATAGAGATGAGCGAGTAGTATTCGATCGAATACCTCGCCGCCATAGGAATGCGTGTAAGCGGCCGAACACTAAGAGGTTAAGCACATCGAATATTACACGCATTCCTATCGAATACTACTCACTCATCTCTAATGGGTGACATACACAATGCTAGTCTCAAGTGTGATTGGAGGCAATGGGCAGCTCCCATTTAATTACCTGCGAGAACGGGGCAGAGTAGACAGAGTAACCTGGGGGTAGAATGAACGCTACCTCCAATCACATGACCCATGGGTTGTGACGTCACTGCAACCCCAAGACCATCGAGTGTGGTCTAAAATTCATCAATAATGAGATTAATCTAGAGATTAATGAGTCATTTGGCTCCAATTATTGCCTCTGCTAAAATCTCTTCCTATCTGCCATAAAGTGGGGGCATTTACTTTTTTAAAGCCGTGGTAGAACCCTATGTATGAGCTCACTCCATATGAAATAACTGGATAAAAGCCGACAGTGAAATTTTACAATCTGTAATAATAATAATGTTCCAAATAATGGCACAAGCGACATAAGCACATAGCCGCAGATGAATAGACTGGAGGTCATTGACGCTGAACTCAGGGATAAACAGATATAGAACGCACTTTCTTCCTTCTACACAATAAAGAGGTTAAAATAGCAAAATGTTGATGGTTTGAGGACTATAAACTGTATTTTTACATGTCGAAAATCAAACCCTGAGCAGCCAGAGTCGTCAAAGTCCAATACAGAGTCTATGAAAGTATCGGAGGTTTGCAATGTACTTCAATATAATGCAATAAACATGCATTGATAGAGGTTCTTATCCTCAAAGCTGGATGATAGGATGGGCAAAGCAACACATTACCTTGAAGCTTTCAACACTGTAGACAGTGAGGTGCATAAATACATATTATATCATCATGGCGTCAATAGGAGTTATCGGCCTGAGCTTTCAGCCTTAATGTTTTGTCCAGTGCCTTTAACCAATATTGTCCTCCAGGTGATGGCTGTATGCACCCATGAGAATCCTCACCAGATCTGAAAAGTCCAATGAACAGACTGGTGTACTGTTTATCCAAATCTGTTCAGCTATTCAAAAGATATAAGCCCTTTTAATGTTAATACAAATCATGGTATAGTAGGGCGAAAACACGATGGCTTGTCTCGGGGAGCTGTATGTCATATAGTGTAATTTTGAATGTATGTATGTTGTATGTCATGTAGTGTCATACACGTCTGGTCAGCTGGTTGAAGAGCTCACAACACTTGGCCAAGTCCTATGACCTCTTCATTATTTACATTGGCCTATATATCTCAATGCTGTGCAGGGTATGGCAGCATTGTCTTGTTCACTTAAACTATCTGTTCAATGGTCACATGTTGGCATCAAGACACTATGTCAAAGCACCATGATGTCGCCACGCCCCAAGTGACCGCTCAGACCTGATCACAGGCCTCAATGGTGACCCTAAGTCATGTGACATCAGCTAGAGGAAGAAAGAGGCCAGAAGAGGAGTTTGGTGGACTGATGGACATCATGTGGATGCCTGAACCAAACTGGAGTGGTCAACCTCAAGAAGTACGGTTCACCCATCTCTAGCTGTAACCAACACCAAGACCTGTCCTGGAGGAGGCAACCTGATGGCATAAGGCAAGTTTCAGAACCTCGTACAGGAGTTAATAGTTGACTACCAGGCTCCAGACACCATGTAGACAATGCTCTTAGGAATGACCAAACCGGTAACACAATCCACAACCTGCTGTCCATTACAGATTCGATACTGGTAGCCTCTCCAAATGATAGACTCTCAATATGGAGGTGATTTAATGGCTGAGGACTCTGGTGGCCATCAGATTGTCACATTCATCAAATAGTCATGAGTCTAACTACAGGTCCTGCAAATGAAAGGTTAAAGTTCAGTCCTGACTACAAATCTCCATATGTAAAGCCCAATGTCTTCTCCTGCGGTAATTTCTATCTGTCTCTTGCTTATGTATTGGCTGTCATGTTTCCTCGACTCTTCGCTCTGCACATTCAGCACATTATAAAATAGGTCTGTTATCCAGAGTGACAGTATCATGAATTCAAGCTGAAGCCGGAGAGGAGGACGAGGACATTTTCCACTGGCAGAAAACATTTCTTATTCAATGTTGATTTCAATTCATCTCATATTTATATCTAAGAAATTGGAAAATAAAGATTTCTGAGTAGCATGCTGTATTTTACAACGCTGCCATCAACCACCAGCTAGGAAATGCTGAAATTATCTTTTCTCTTGGCCGTCTTGGATTAGATTTCCTCTTCTCACATTTTCGGTTTTCTTACCCAGGGAATCTCACTTCTGAAATCACTGTCATCAGCTGTTAACCATTCCCTTGTATTCTCTGCCGGGGGTTGGAGCAGACATTATGACCGCTATCCATGTACTGTACTTGTCCCCATCAATGCTGAGGCAGTCAGGGGAATGCTTGTTCATACAACGTCTCTTCCTTATACACACGAGTGCTTGGCTCCACGTACATGTGTTCTCCGTAGAAGAGTACAAAGGCAAAAGATCTAGCTATTGTGCTCACAATGTAGACATAAAACTGCACCCGTTTTATGAGTTGTTGACATAGTGGGTTCCAGCTTACATGCTAACATTGGTGGCATTGTATGTTTACATGTATCTTATGTATTGACATAGACAAAAAAGTAATTCAGAATCCTCAAGATTGGGTGTCTACATGTTCTGATGAAATGGGGTATGGCTAAGTGAATACTTTCCTGTGTGTAGTGCAACCTTAGTAATTCACTAACAACTTTACTGTGAGGTTATTAGAGATGAGCGAACACTAAAATGTTCGAGGTTCGAAATTCGATTCGAACAGCCGCTCAATGTTCGTGTGTTCGAACGGGTTTCGAACCCCATTATAGTCTATGGGGAACAGATACTCGTTAAGGGGGAAACCCAAATCCGTGTCTGGAGGGTCACCAAGTCCACTATGACACCCCAGGAAATGATGCCAACACCTCTGGAATGACACTGGGACAGCAGGGGAAGCATGTCTGGGGGCATCTAACACACCAAAGACCCTCTATTACCCCAACATCACAGCCTAACAACTACACACTTTACACACTCAATACCACCTCTCTGACAGTAGGAAAACACCTTGAAACATGTGTATTTGGCACTTGCAGTGAGGAGAGCTTGTCACCAGCAGTGAATTTGGCCCTTGTAGTAAGTTGAGGTTGGCACCAACATTTGTTTTGAAAATCAGGGTGGATTGAGCCTCTAACCAGCAGAGTTTGGGCAAATTCATGGTGGAGGGAGCCTCTAAAAACCCCAGTTTGGACCAATTCATGGTGGAGGGAGCCTCTAACCAGCCCAGTTTGGGCAAATTCATGGTGGAGGGAGCCTCTAAAAAACCCAGTTTGGACCAATTCATGGTGGAGGGAGCCTCTAACCAGCCCAGTTTGGGCAAATTCATGGTGGAGGGAGCCTCTAACCAGCCCAGTTTGGACCAATTAATGGTGGAGGGAGCCTCTAACCAGCCCAGTTTGGACCAATTCATGGTGGAGGGAGCCTCTAACCACCCCAGTTTGGACCAATTCATGGTGGAGGGAGCCTCTAACCAGCCCAGTTTGGGCAAATTCATGGTGGAGGGAGCCTCTAACCAGCCCAGTTTGGACCAATTAATGGTGGAGGGAGCCTCTAACCACCCCAGTTTGGACCAATTCATGGTGGAGGGAGCCTCTAAACAGCCAAGTTTGGACCAATTCATGGTGAAGGGAGCCTCTAAAAACCCGTTTGGACCAATTCATGGTGGAGGGAGCCTCTAACCAGCCCAGTTTGGGCAAATTCATGGTGGAGGGAGCCTCTAAACAGCCCAGTTTGGGCAAATTCATGGTGGAGGGAGCCTCTAACCAGCCCAGTTTGGACCAATTAATGGTGGAGGGAGCCTCTAACCAGCCCAGTTTGGACCAATTCATGGTGGAGGGAGCCTCTAAACAGCCAAGTTTTGGGAAATTCATGGTGGAGGGAGCCTCTAACCAGCCCAGTTTGGACCAATTCATGGTGGAGGGAGCCTCTAAAAAACCCAGTTTGGACCAATTCATGGTGGAGGGAGCCTCTAAACAGCCCAGTTTGGGCAAATTCATGGTGGAGGGAGCCTCTAACCAGCCCAGTTTGGACCAATTAATGGTGGAGGGAGCCTCTAAACAGCCCAGTTTGGGCAAATTCATGGTGGAGGGAGCCTCTAAACAGCCCAGTTTGGGCAAATTCATGGTGGAGGGAGCCTCTAACCAGCCCAGTTTGGACCAATTAATGGTGGAGGGAGCCTCTAAACAGCCCAGTTTGGGCAAATTCATGGTGGAGGGAGCCTCTAACCAGCCCAGTTTGGGCAAATTCATGGTGGAGGGAGCCTCTAACCAGCCCAGTTTGGACCAATTAATGGTGGAGGGAGCCTCTAACCAGCCCAGTTTGGACCAATTCATGGTGGAGGGAGCCTCTAAACAGCCAAGTTTTGGGAAATTCATGGTGGAGGGAGCCTCTAACCAGCCCAGTTTGGACCAATTCATGGTGGAGGGAGCCTCTAAAAAACCCAGTTTGGACCAATTCATGGTGGAGGGAGCCTCTAAACAGCCCAGTTTGGGCAAATTCATGGTGGAGGGAGCCTCTAAACAGCCCAGTTTGGGCAAATTCATGGTGGAGGGAGCCTCTAACCAGCCCAGTTTGGACCAATTAATGGTGGAGGGAGCCTCTAACCAGCCCAGTTTGGACCAATTCATGGTGGAGGGAGCCTCTAAACAGCCAAGTTTTGGGAAATTCATGGTGGAGGGAGCCTCTAACCAGCCCAGTTTGGACCAATTCATGGTGGAGGGAGCCTCTAAAAAACCCAGTTTGGACCAATTCATGGTGGAGGGAGCCTCTAAACAGCCCAGTTTGGGCAAATTCATGGTGGAGGGAGCCTCTAACCAGCCCAGTTTGGACCAATTAATGGTGGAGGGAGCCTCTAAACAGCCCAGTTTGGGCAAATTCATGGTGGAGGGAGCCTCTAAACAGCCCAGTTTGGGCAAATTCATGGTGGAGGGAGCCTCTAACCAGCCCAGTTTGGACCAATTAATGGTGGAGGGAGCCTCTAAACAGCCCAGTTTGGGCAAATTCATGGTGGAGGGAGCCTCTAACCAGCCCAGTTTGGGCAAATTCATGGTGGAGGGAGCCTCTAACCAGCCCAGTTTGGACCAATTAATGGTGGAGGGAGCCTCTAACCAGCCCAGTTTGGACCAATTCATGGTGGAGGGAGCCTCTAAACAGCCAAGTTTTGGGAAATTCATGGTGGAGGGAGCCTCTAACCAGCCCAGTTTGGACCAATTCATGGTGGAGGGAGCCTCTAAAAAACCCAGTTTGGACCAATTCATGGTGGAGGGAGCCTCTAAACAGCCCAGTTTGGGCAAATTCATGGTGGAGGGAGCCTCTAAACAGCCCAGTTTGGGCAAATTCATGGTGGAGGGAGCCTCTAACCAGCCCAGTTTGGACCAATTAATGGTGGAGGGAGCCTCTAAACAGCCCAGTTTGGGCAAATTCATGGTGGAGGGAGCCTCTAAACAGCCCAGTTTGGGCAAATTCATGGTGGAGGGAGCCTCTAACCAGCCCAGTTTGGGCAAATTCATGGTGGAGGGAGCCTCTAACCAGCCCAGTTTGGACCAATTAATGGTGGAGGGAGCCTCTAACCAGCCCAGTTTGGACCAATTCATGGTGGAGGGAGCCTCTAACCAGCCCAGTTTGGACCAATTAATGGTGGAGGGAGCCTCTAAACAGCCAAGTTTTGGGAAATTCATGGTGGAGGGAGCCTCTAACCAGCCCAGTTTGGACCAATTCATGGTGGAGGGAGCCTCTAAAAAACCCAGTTTGGACCAATTCATGGTGGAGGGAGCCTCTAAACAGCCCAGTTTGGGCAAATTCATGGTGGAGGGAGCCTCTAACCAGCCCAGTTTGGACCAATTAATGGTGGAGGGAGCCTCTAAACAGCCCAGTTTGGGCAAATTCATGGTGGAGGGAGCCTCTAAACAGCCAAGTTTTGGGAAATTCATGGTGGAGGGAGCCTCTAACCAGCCCAGTTTGGACCAATTCATGGTGGAGGGAGCCTCTAAACAGCCCAGTTTGGGCAAATTCATGGTGGAGGGAGCCTCTAAAAAACCCAGTTTGGACCAATTCATGGTGGAGGGAGCCTCTAATTAGCCCAGTTTGGACCAATTAATTGTGGAGGGAGCCTCTAACCAGCCCAGTTTGGACCAATTAATGGTGGAGGGAGCCTCTAACCAGCCCAGTTTGGACCAATTCATGGTGGAGGGAGCCTCTAAAAAACCCAGTTTGGACCAATTCATGGTGGAGGGAGCCTCTAATTAGCCCAGTTTGGACCAATTAATTGTGGAGGGAGCCTCTAACCAGCCCAGTTTGGACCAATTAATGGTGGAGGGAGCCTCTAACCAGCCCAGTTTGGACCAATTCATGGTGGAGGGAGCCTCTAAACAGCCCAGTTTGGGCAAATTCATGGTGGAAGGAGCCTCTAACCAGCAGAGTTGTGGGAAAGCAGGGTGGAGGGAGCCTCTAACCAGCAGAGTTGGTGGAAATCAGGGTGGAGGGAGCCTCTAACCAGCAGAGTTGGGGGAAATCATGTTGGAGGGAGCCTAGTATTAGCAGAATTGTGCAACGCTTATGGTGGATGAGTATGAGGATGCGGAGGAATTGGAGAGGTTGAGTACAGACATGGAGTTTCATGTTGGGGTGCTTTACACAGGTGGGCACAAAAATGACGGCTCTACCCAGTGGTGGTTCATTTTTATCAAAGTGAGCCGGTCGGCACTCTCAGCTGACAGACGGGTGCGCTTGTCAGTGATGATGCCACCGGCTGCACTGAACACCCTCTCAGATAGGACGCTGGCGGCAGGACAGGACAGCACCTCCAAGGCATATAGGGCAAGTTCAAGCCACAGGTCCAACTTCGACACCCAATACGTGTAGGGCGCAGAGGGGTCGGAGAGGACAGGGCTGTGGTCGGAAAGGTATTCCCGCAACATGCGCCTATACTTCTCACGCCTGGTGACACTAGGACCCTCCGTGGCGGCACTTTGGCGAGGGGGTGCCATCAAGGTGTCCCAGACCTTAGACAGTGTGCCCCTCGTTTGTGTGGACCGGTGAGAACTTGGTTGCCTACTGGAGGAACTGCCCTCCCTGCCGCCACTGTCACATGCTGGAAACATCTCCATCATATTCTGCACCAATTGCCTGTGGCAAGCATTGATGCGATTGGCCCTCCCCTCTACCGGAATAAAAGACGAGATGTTGTTTTTATACCGGGGGTCAAGGATAGCAAAGATCCAGTACTGGTTGTCCTCCATGATTTTGACAATACGCTTGTCGGTTGTAAAGCACCCCAACATGAACTCAGCCATGTCTGCCACAGTGTTAGTTGGCATGACTCCTCTGGCCCCACCGGAAAGTTCAATCTCCATTTCCTCCTCATCCTCCATGTCTACCCATCCGCGCTGCAACAATGGGACGATTCGAAGTTGCCCGGAAGCCTCCTGTATCACCATCACATCATCGGACAACTCTTCTTCCTCCTCCTCCTCCTCCTCCTCCTCCTCCATTAAACGCAGTGAAGCGGACAGATGTGTGGACCTACTCTCCAGCTGTGACGGATCGGATGCTATCCCTAACTCCTCTGTGTGATCTGAGTTATCCCTGATGTCAATCAGGGATTCTCTCAGAACACACAAGAGCGGGATTGTAAGGCTCACCATCGCATCCTCAGAGCTCACCCTCCTTGTGGACTCCTCAAAGACCCGTAGGATGTCACAAAGGTCTCTCATCCATGGCCACTCATGGATGTGAAACTGAGGCAGCTGACTTTGTGGCACCCTAGGGTTTTGTAGCTGGTATTCCATCAAAGGTCTCTGCTGCTCAACCACTCTATTCAACATCTGAAACGTTGAGTTCCAGCGTGTGGGGACGTCGCACAAAAGCCGGTGTTGTGGCACATGCAGGCGTTGCTGGAGAGATTTTAAGCTAGCAGCGGCTACTGTCGACTTGCGAAAGTGGGCGCACATGCGCCGCACTTTCACCAGTAGCTCTGGAACATTGGGGTAGCTCTTTAGGAAACGTTGCACCACTAGGTTGAAGACGTGGGCCAGGCATGGAACATGTTGGAGTCCGGCAAGCTCCAGAGCTGCTACCAGGTTCCGGCCGTTATCACAAACGACCATGCCTGGGCCCAGGTGCAGCGGCTCAAACCATATTGCCGTCTCATCGAGGAGGGCATCCCTCACCTCGGAGGCAGTGTGCTGTCTGTCCCCCAAGCTGATCAGCTTCAGCACAGCCTGCTGACGTCTACCAACGCCAGTGCTGCAACGTTTCCAACTCGTAGCTGGGGTCAATCTAACAGCGGAGGAGGAGGCGGTGGCGGAGGAGGAGGCGGTGGCGGAGGAGGAGGCGGTAGAGGAGGAGGAGGAGGGGGGTGTTCTTCTCGTGTCCCTGCCAGGAATGTTAGGCGGGGAGACGAGGTACACCGGGCCAGTTTGGGAAGCAGTCCCAGCCTCAACTACATTCACCCAGTGTGCCGTCAGTGAAATGTAGCGTCCCTGTCCGCATGCACTTGTCCACGCGTCGGTGGTCAAGTGGACCTTTGTGCAAAGCGCGGAACTAAGGGCCCGCCTGATGTTGAGTGACACGTGCTGGTGCAAGGCGGGGACGGCACACCGGGAGAAGTAGTGACGGCTAGGGACGGCATAGCGAGGTGCCGCAGTTGCCATCAGGTCCAGGAAGGCGGGAGTTTCAACAAGCCGGAACGCCAACATCTCCTGGGCCAGCAGTTTAGCGATGTTGGCGTTCAAGGCTTGCGCGTGTGGGTGGTTAGCAGTGTATTTCTGCCGCCGCTCCAATGTCTGAGAGATGGTGGGTTGTTGTAAAGAAACGCCTGATGGTGCCTTTGATGGTGCAGGAGAAGGAGATAAGACAGGACCAGGGGAGGATGAGGTAGAAGTCAACAAAGTGGCGGAGGCAGATGAAGTGGTGTCCTGGCTCGTCCTCTGGAGTGCATCGCCAGCACAGTCAGCAGTGGCAGTGGCAGAGGCAGAGGCAGAGGCAGTGGCAGTGGCGTGAACGGCAGGCGGCCTTTGTCCTGCCGTTGCTGCCTGCCACTGATTCCAGTGCTTGGATTCCAAATGACGGCGCATTGAAGTGGTGGACAGGTTGCTCTTCTCAGAGCCCCTAATCAATTTCGAGAGGCAAATTGTGCAGACAACACTATATCTGTCCTCGGCGCATTCCTTGAAAAAACTCCACACCTTCGAGAAACGTGCCCTCGAGGTGGGAGTTTTTCGGGGCTGGGTACGAACTGGAACATCTTGGGAGATTCCGGGTGTGGCCTGGCTTCGCCTAAGCTGCTGACCTCTGCCTCTGCCTCTAGCTACCCTTTTTGGTGCTGCACCTGCCTCAACATCCACACTACTTTCCCCGCTTGACATCCCCCCTGTCCAGGTCGGGTCAGTGTCCTCATCATCCACCACTTCCTCTTCCAACTCCTGTCTCATCTCCTCCTCCCGCACAATGCGCCAGTCAACTGGATGCCCTGACGGCAACTGCGTCACATCATCGTCGATGAGGGTGGGTTGCTGGTCATCCACCACCAAATCGAACGGAGATGGAGGAGACTCTAGTGTTTGAGCATCTGGACACAGATGCTCCTCTGTTAGGTTCGTGGAATCGTGACGTGGAGAGGCAGGTTGAGGGACAATGAAAGGAGCGGAGAACAGCTCTGGGGAGCAGGGACAGTTTGGGTTATTGTTCTGTAAAGCTTCGGAATTTTGGGAGGAAGGAAGACAAGACTGTTGGGTAATAGGAGGAGAGGAGGCAGAGTCTGACTGGCTGCTGGACAATGTGCTGTAAGCGTTCTCTGACAGCCATTGCAAGACCTGTTCCTGGTTCTCGGGCCTACTAAGGTTTGTACCCTGCAGTTTAGTTAATGTGGCAAGCAACCCTGGCACTGTGGAGTGGCGCAATGCTTGCTGCCCCACAGGAGTAGGCACGGGACGCCCTGTGGCTTCACTGCTACCTTGCTCCCCAGAACCATTCCCCCGACCTCGCCCACGGCCTCGTCCACGTCCCTTTCCGGGAGCCTTGCGCATTTTGAATTCCTAGTTAGAAATTGGCACTGTATACCAGTAGTAAAAATTGTGGGTGCACGTAACCCCAATATATTCTTTGAATTCCCAGTCAGACACTGGCACTATATGGCAGTAGCAAGAAATGAGGGTATTTGTATTCCCAATATATTCTTTGAATTCCCAGTCAGACAATGGCACTGTATACCAGTAGTAAAAATTGTGGGTGCACGTAACCCCAATATATTCTTTGAATTACCAGTCAGAAACTGGCACTATATGGCAGTAGCAAGAAATGAGGGTATTTATAACCCCAATATATTCTTTGAATTCCCAGTCAGACAATGGCACTGTATACCAGTAGTAAAAATTGTGGGTGCACGTAACCCCAATATATTCTTTGAATTCCCAGTCAGACACTGGCACTATATGGCAGTAGCAAGAAATGAGGGTATTTGTATTCCCAATATATTCTTTGAATTCCCAGTCAGACAATGGCACTGTATACCAGTAGTAAAAATTGTGGGTGCACGTAACCCCAATATATTCTTTGAATTCCCAGTCAGACACTGGCACTATATGGCAGTAGCAAGAAATGAGGGTATTTGTATTCCCAATATATTCTTTGAATTCCCAGTCAGACAATGGCACTGTATACCAGTAGTAAAAATTGTGGGTGCACGTAACCCCAATATATTCTTTGAATTACCAGTCAGAAACTGGCACTATATGGCAGTAGCAAGAAATGAGGGTATTTGTATTCCCAATATACTCTTTGAATTCCCAGTCAGACAATGGCACTGTATACCAGTAGTAAAAATTGTGGGTGCACGTAACCCCAATATATTCTTTGAATTACCAGTCAGAAACTGGCACTATATGGCAGTAGCAAGAAATGAGGGTATTTGTATTCCCAATATACTCTTTGAATTCCCAGTCAGACAATGGCACTGTATACCAGTAGTAAAAATTGTGGGTGCACGTAACCCCAATATATTCTTTGAATTACCAGTCAGAAACTGGCACTATATGGCAGTAGCAAGAAATGAGGGTATTTATAACCCCAATATATTCTTTGAATTCCCAGTCAGACAATGGCACTGTATACCAGTAGTAAAAATTGTGGGTGCACGTAACCCCAATATATTCTTTGAATTCCCAGTCAGACACTGGCACTATATGGCAGTAGCAAGAAATGAGGGTATTTGTATTCCCAATATATTCTTTGAATTCCCAGTCAGACAATGGCACTGTATACCAGTAGTAAAAATTGTGGGTGCACGTAACCCCAATATATTCTTTGAATTACCAGTCAGAAACTGGCACTATATGGCAGTAGCAAGAAATGAGGGTATTTGTATTCCCAATATACTCTTTGAATTCCCAGTCAGACAATGGCACTGTATACCAGTAGTAAAAATTGTGGGTGCACGTAACCCCAATATATTCTTTGAATTACCAGTCAGAAACTGGCACTATATGGCAGTAGCAAGAAATGAGGGTATTTATAACCCCAATATATTCTTTGAATTCCCAGTCAGACAATGGCACTGTATACCAGTAGTAAAAATTGTGGGTGCACGTAACCCCAATATATTCTTTGAATTCCCAGTCAGACACTGGCACTATATGGCAGTAGCAAGAAATGAGGGTATTTGTATTCCCAATATATTCTTTGAATTCCCAGTCAGACACTGGCACTATATGGCAGTAGCAAGAAATGAGGGTATTTGTATTCCCAATATATTCTTTGAATTCCCAGTCAGACAATGGCACTGTATACCAGTAGTAAAAATTGTGGGTGCACGTAACCCCAATATATTCTTTGAATTCCCAGTCAGACACTGGCACTATATGGCAGTAGCAAGAAATGAGGGTATTTGTATTCCCAATATATTCTTTGAATTCCCAGTCAGACAATGGCACTGTATACCAGTAGTAAAAATTGTGGGTGCACGTAACCCCAATATATTCTTTGAATTCCCAGTCAGACACTGGCACTATATGGCAGTAGCAAGAAATGAGGGTATTTGTATTCCCAATATATTCTTTGAATTCCCAGTCAGACAATGGCACTGTATACCAGTAGTAAAAATTGTGGGTGCACGTAACCCCAATATATTCTTTGAATTCCCAGTCAGACACTGGCACTATATGGCAGTAGCAAGAAATGAGGGTATTTGTATTCCCAATATATTCTTTGAATTCCCAGTCAGACAATGGCACTGTATACCAGTAGTAAAAATTGTGGGTGCACGTAACCCCAATATATTCTTTGAATTCCCAGTCAGACACTGGCACTATATGGCAGTAGCAAGAAATGAGGGTATTTGTATTCCCAATATATTCTTTGAATTCCCAGTCAGACAATGGCACTGTATACCAGTAGTAAAAATTGTGGGTGCACGTAACCCCAATATATTCTTTGAATTCCCAGTCAGACACTGGCACTATATGGCAGTAGCAAGAAATGAGGGTATTTGTATTCCCAATATATTCTTTGAATTCCCAGTCAGACAATGGCACTGTATACCAGTAGTAAAAATTGTGGGTGCACGTAACCCCAATATATTCTTTGAATTACCAGTCAGAAACTGGCACTATATGGCAGTAGCAAGAAATGAGGGTATTTGTATTCCCAATATACTCTTTGAATTCCCAGTCAGACAATGGCACTTTATACCAGTAGTAAAAATTGTGGGTGCACGTAACCCCAATATATTCTTTGAATTACCAGTCAGAAACTGGCACTATATGGCAGTAGCAAGAAATGAGGGTATTTGTATTCCCAATATATTCTTTGAATTCCCAGTCAGACAATGGCACTGTATACCAGTAGTAAAAATTGTGGGTGTATATAGCCCCAATTCTATTGCTAGGGGACTTGCAGGGTATTTCTGGGGTGAAGGTGGGGGGGCACACCGTTGGAACGGGTATCGGGGTATATATCGGGTATACGGGAATACACTGACAGTGTATTCCATTCAGGATCCTGGGAAAGCTGGGTTGCGGCGATTGAGCCCGTCAGTGCCACGTTACACTGACAAGCTTCTCCCTGGAATTTAGCTCTTACAAGAGCTGTTGGTTGTCTTCTCCTTCCTATCCTAGCCTGTCCCTGCCTACCCAGAATCTAAGCCCTAGCTAGCTGGACGGAAACCTCCGTCCTCGGTGAATTGCAAGCTCAGAATGACGCGAAGCTGGGCGTCGCTGTTCTTTTAAATTAGAGGTCACATGTTTTCGGCAGCCAATGGGTTTTGCCTACTTTTTTCAACGTCACCGGTGTCGTAGTTCCTGTCCCACCTACCCTGCGCTGTTATTGGAGCAAAAAAGGCGCCAGGGAAGGTGGGAGGGGAATCGAGTAATGGCGCACTTTACCACGCGGTGTTCGATTCGATTCGAACATGCCGAACAGCCTAATATCCGATCGAACATGAGTTCGATAGAACACTGTTCGCTCATCTCTAGAGGTTATGTGTTCACTTCAGGAGCGCTGACATCCTCTTTGCTCCTCTGATGTACAACATGTCTCCTATATAAATAGGACCTCCATCTCTGAGTGCAATTCTATTAGCATCTTCATCTGATTCCTTGTCGTTTTGACTTCTTGTTCATACAAGAAACACTGTATGAATCAGAGGAGAAGAGAAGAGATCAGCGCTCCAGAGGGAGCACATAACTTCATTATAAAGCTGGCAGTAATTTTTCAATAACATTACCCTACACATAGTTTCCTTTTCAAATGGGATAGTATTTTTGGGAAGTATTTTTTTTTTAATTTTACTAGAACATTTCTTTAACAAGAGCTTTCACAAGATTGAAGTACGGGGGAAAGTTCTTACATAACGACCCTGGGTATCTCTAGAGATTAGAGATGAGCGAGCAGTACTCGATCGAGTAGGTATTCGATCGAATACTACGGTATTCAAAATACTCGTACTTGATCAAGTACCACTCACTGTTCGAATGTAAAAGTTCGATGCAGAACCAGCATTGATTGGCCGAATGCTATACAGTCGGCCAATCAACGCTGGTTCTTCTCCTACCTTTAGAAGTCTTCTCTGTGCAGCTTCCCCGCAGCATCTTCCGGGTCTTCATTCAGTCTGCCAGGCATCGGGTCTGGGCAGAGCCGACTGCGCATGTCCGCTTGTAGTGTGGGCATGCGCAGTCGGCTCTGCCCAGGCCCAGTGCCTGGCAGAGTGAATGAAGAGCCGGAAGACGCCGCGGGGACACTGAAAGGAGAAGACTTCTCGGAGGATCCAGCCCGACCCTCACTCATGGACTTGGTAAGTATAATTTGATCGAACATTGCCTACCCCTGAAACGAGCATTTTCCCCCCAAAGACTACAATAGGGTTCGATATTCGATTTGAGTAGTCAAATATTGAGGGGCTACTCGAAACGAATATCGAACCTTGAACATTTTACTGTTCGCTCATCTCTACTAGGGATGAAGAAACCCCTCCAGATTTGTTTCAGACTGGAAGATCTGTTATTAGGGTCCCTTCACATGTTATGATGTTGAAGCCCCTCACGTGGCCACTGGTGATAGAGGTGGAACATACTAAGGATTTCCACGGAAGACGATGGATGCTACAACTGAGCCAAGGAAAGGTGAGTATATATTTTTTTAATTATCTTTTGATATACTTCCTGAAAAGCCATAGAGTATAATAATGATTTGTGGGTTCAGAACTCCCAAAAATTCAGGTTCAGCCAATTCCAGAATTTTTGGAAAAATCATAATGATTTTGGTTTGTTGCGAACTGATTTCCTCCTCTCTAGGCAGGATTGACATCACTTGCACTGAGCATTTATTATATTTGCGTTACACATCTCTGACTTCAAGTTTTGGGGAGATTTGCCTCGATTTGTGCTCGCCGCTGCCCTCACTTGTGACAGACAAGCGGCTCCTCATTATAGGAAATTTGGAGCGACCAATCTCAAGGTTATTGAAACAGCTGCATCATAATTCAGAATTAATCTACTAATGGTTATGTCTGTAACCATGCCAGTATCAATTATGGAGCACAGCTGTGATACACCAGAAGTTTGTTGCTGTAAAGTGATATCTGGGAGAAGGAGTGCGGCTAATCCTTAAAAACAACCATGTGTGATTCCTTCCGAGAAAACATTCCCTTTTCTTTATGTCATAGGGAGAAAAAACAAGAATTTTACAACTCTTATACAGTATAGAGATATGTCAATATTCCAGAAGGAATAACAGAGGAAAGCCACAACCCTTACCATAACTTTCAACATAACTTTTACCATTAGGAATAAGAACCCACAGTAAATAATTTCAGTGTTTTTGAAAGAATTCCATCATCTGCCCTTGTAGACAGCAATTCTTATAGGCTATGAATTAAGATGCCTAATCTCGAAGAGTTTTTGTTACCCAGTGTTTTGACCTCTACCCGTTTAACCATTTCAGATTCCATTTGTCCAGACCTAAGCCTGCTTATCATATCAACTCATTGCCACCTACTCTGACCCTAAGGGTGCATTCACACTGAGTAAACGCTAGCTTATTTTGTAGAGTAAAATTACACTTGTAAATTTTGCTATCCCATTGACTTCAATGATATTTTTTTACAAGTGTAAAAATACGCCTGTAAAAAATACGCCTGTAAAAATACGCCTGTAAAAATACGCCTGTAAAATGTCATTGAAGTCAATGGGATAGCAAAATTTACAAGTGTAATTTTACTTTACAAAATAAGCTAGCGTTTACTCAGTGTGAATGCACCCTTAGCCTGTTGACTGCTATGAACGAACTCTGCCTGCCTTGACCTTGACTTGGCCAATACAGGAGACCAGATGTTCGAGTCAATCCAGGTTCTCCAGAGTAGGAGACATTCTTTGTAACTACTCAGAGCTTAGGATAATACACAGTCCAGTCATATTAATATGACCACCGCCTACTTTTGACGTCAACGTTAAATAACCAATGGCAGAAGGCACGTGTCATCAGCCATCTGAGTGCACTCATCATTGTGGAAGGCACGATGGATCAACACAAGTATGCATCTATCCTTGCGGACCATGTTCACCCCTACATGCGATAATGTTTATCCTCAGGATGATGGCATCTACCAGCAGGACAATGCAACATGCCATAAAGCTCGCAGTGTACGTGCATGGTTCGAGGAGCACCAGGATGAGTTTACCGCACTCCCTTGACCAGCGAATTCTCCGGACTTGAACCCAATTGAGAATCTGTGCGACCACCTCTATCGGGTTGTTCGCACTATGGATGCTCAACTGCGTTACCTGGCGCAGCTGGCCACGGCACTGGAGTCGGCATGGATCAACATCCCAGTGATCATTATCACAACATCCCCTCTCTTCCTGCACGTCTCACAGCGTTTCGCTCTGTAAATGGTGGTTATTCTGGATTTTGACAGGTGGTCACATTAATGTGACTGGACTGTGTAGTTAAGGATTCTAAAAAGAGTGTCCTGCCTTATTAAGGCTAAGGCCCCACGTTACAGAAATGCAAGGTTATGGGAAAAAAGCCCTTTACTAAGTCATTAAGAATAGGTTACCAAAAGTGGTGGCCCAATGTGTCAGAGATATAACACTAATAAGATTATATTGCAAAATAAATTCCATCCTGTTGGTTTCCACCAGGGCTGTGGAGTCGGAGTCGTGGAGTCGGAGTCAGAGTTAGTTTTGGTTGGAGTCAGAGTCGGAGTCGGTAGAAATGTACCGACTCCGACTCCAGCTTTAAAATAAAGTATTAATATTTCATAATTGAATTTTCATATGAATTTTATAAATGTTACTCAAATATATATGTTCTATCAAACTATGAACAACAGTGATAAGCAGTTCTGCTGGAGATAGAGACGTTTCTTACTTCTTGTGTGTCACTGCTCTACACTGCCCTTATGTATTCTTATACTTGGTTAACCTCATGCTGCCCCAACCCCCCTACTTACAATGTATGAAATGAAACTGAAAGTGATAAATGTGTTGCAAATTCTTAGTAGTAAAGCTCCTCCTCTAGACTAGATGTTAATAGTTTACAACAGTAAATTTATTGTTACGAATTGGCCATTTATGAAGGAGTCGGAGTCGGAGCTGGAGTCGGAGTCGGAACTTGATAAAATCCAGGAGTCGGAGTCGGAGTCAGAGTCGCAGCTGTGGCTTACCGACTCCACAGCCCTGGTTTCCACACAAGGAAACATTATCTTTAGCCTAATGGATGGCTGTTATCACGTCAGCCCCTTGGTAAGCCATTATCTTCCTCCATCACACGAGCCACACAACATTCGGGTTGTTTCCATTTGGAGGTAAGTATACGGCATTGCAAATGGAAAACGCTAGAGATTAGACAAAAGTCTAAATAATCGAACAATGAAGTGGTTGACACTGTGTGTAGCATGGAGTGACTAATCCCGACTGCTTATCTTAACTTTCCCCGGTGACTCATCTCGCCATTTTAATTAAAACTCATTCTGGTTCACGTCACAAGTCCAAAACCAGACACCCCCGGAGCCATCGGCAAAGGGGGACATGACTTTGGGATGGGGGAACCAATAACTCCTGCAGTTTCTTCTTTGTGCAGTAGTTGTGTAGATTTATACAGAATGGTTCAGCTTTAACGGTATATCTGTGTATATTCAGCTTTAGGAGTATGTAGTGCTTAGTGTGTCACTGTAGGGAGGGAGGAGTTTAGGAATAGATGTAACTTCCTGTCTCATCCACCTTCATCCTCTTTCTCATCACAAGACCTGGATTATCCATACCATTAATGGTGCAACAATCATGACCTGATGACCTCATTGTATCAGTATTAGTCACCCATTATGATGATAACTACAATGTATTCCTGACCTCCATGTTCTATACTCCCACATACGCCAGATAAGGGTCAGTATTGAGACTACAGTAAAGTTTCAGCTAAGTAACAACATGCAACATGAACTATGAACAGAATATATAGTCTATCCGAGACAGTCGTGCCATATATTGTGTCCTGGCCACACTTCATGCTGCTTACAATATATTGTAGGAGATTTATTAAGAATGGAACAGAATGCCTTAATATTGAGTGCACTGGTGGCAGATGTACAAGAATTATTAAGAGTCTCGGATGTGCCAGGGATTGGCGTAGAGTTCTGCTATAACTCAACCCGCTTTTCTGGTACAAGTTATAATAAATCTGGCAGGCTGAGGATTTCCCAGCCTGGCGGGTCTTGATCCCCGATCCACTCTGCCGAGTTTCTTCAACAGTGTCGAGCAAGTCAGAAAATGGACAAAGAAAACATGTAGAGTAACTCAATTCCCCCGACAGTCTGTAAGAAACTCCTACTCTCTGGCAGAGAAGTTGCGAATGACTTTTGACTCAAATCTGTGTCATCTATATCCATTCTACTCTTGTTTGTGCCCGTTTACTCTATATCTTTCTACTATCGTGTCAATTTCTTCATTTTTTGTAGGTTTAATTTCTGGTGACGAATCTAGGGGTTTGCTGCCATAAATTTTTCACATCCACCACGAGCCATGCCATATACCTTTGTAAATCTTGACATTGGCCCAGATTTACTACAGTATTAGAAGTAGGCTCTGATGTAAATGTTGCGCATCTTAGGCTCATGTTAGACTTAACTTGGTGCATCTTAGCATATCCAGCTTGAGCTAAATTTTTTGACTTGGCAGATATGTCGATGTAGCTTCTCAGAAAAATGGGGCATTGCCTAAATGTGACAAAATTGTGTCCTAAAATTTGGGGTCAAAGTAAGCCAACCAAAAGTTGGTATAAACTGAGATTAACCGGTAGGGTTGAGCCGATCTTGGGATTTCAGGATCGATTTTAAAATCCAATTTCCGATAATTTTCAAGCCGATCCCGATCATGAAATTTGCTCGATCGCCGATCAGGATCCGATCTTTTTCGATCCCGATCGCTCAACCCTACTAACCAGTCTAAAGACGCACCATATTTATCATCCGGCATCAGCCACTGTGATCTAGCACATATTCAGACTGCCTGTCCAAGTTTACATTGTATATTTGTAAATCTTGACCACTGTCACCCAATGTGCATGGCTGTTTTTCCGGAAATTGCCAAATTCTAATTGTCAACAAATCTGCTCATGTCCTCCTGAGAACTGTATTCTCTATGGCTTTGTTCATACTGTATCCCAGTCTGGGTGGTATACACTGGCATACTACCTTCAAAATTATATTGGGTTTTTGACATTTTTTTTTACCATTGTGGCCAATTGCACTGTGTGGCTGTATCAGAGTAATATATCGGAGGAAACACTCACTTATACCCCAAATGAAATGATACTTTAGGCACAACTCATCCAGCTGTTACTTACAGAAGTACTCCGATGACTCTGCTATAGTAGGCCTTATCACTGATGGCGACGATAGGGAATACAGAGACTTAAACCGGGACTTTGTTGAATGGTGCCAGCTGAACCACCTCAGGATTAATGCTGGGAAGACCAAGGAGATGGTGGTGGACTTTAGTAAATGGAGAAGTGCTCCGACCCCAGTGGAGATCTAAGGGACATGCATTGAGATAGTCAGGACCTATAAGTATCTGGGCGTGCTCCTCAATAATAAACTAGACTGGACTGATCACCTGGAGGCGCTGCACAGAAAGGGCCACAGCAGACTCTACCTTCTCAGGAGGCTGAGGGCCTTCGGAGTCCAGGGGACACTTCTTAGGGCCTTCTTCAACTTTGTGGTTGCTTCAGCCATCTTTTTCGGTGTGGTCTGCTGGGGGAGCAGTAAATCAACCAGGGACAGAAATAGATTTGACAGGCTGATCAGAAGGGCCAGCTCTGTCCTGGGAAGCCCCCTGGACCCAGTACAGGTGGTGGGTGACAGAAGGATACCGTCCGTGGTGACCTCCATGCGGGAGAACAAATCCCACCCCATGTATGAGACGTTGATGGGACTTGGCAGCACTGTAAGTGACCGTCTGCTTCACCCCAAGTGTGAGAAGGAGCTATCGCAGGTCCTTCCTTCCAACCGCGATCAGGCTGTATAATCTACATCAGTCCAAGTGAAGATCACTCTGCACAGAAAACTAATGATTATGACGATGAAGTCTTCCTTCTTTCTCTTCCATTCCTTAGCTGCTATGGACTCCTAGTATATCTTCTCTTCTCAGCATATGTGTGTCTACGTCTGTAATATATCACTGTGTACTATCCTGTATCTGTATTATGATGCTGCTGTAACTTGCTGAAATTTCCCCACTGTGGACTATTAAAGGATTATCTTATCTTATCTTACTTGTGTTTCTAGATGAGAAAACCGCTCTAGAAATTTACTTTTGTCTCTTGAACTGCAGCTCTGGTTGACTCCTAAGTATACGCACAAGCCCACCCCAAGTGACATAGAGAGGTCAATTCCAATTTATCAAGAATGTTATGAAGAAGATCATAAGGTGAACTGAGAAAATCACGATAGAAATCCACGTCTGTAATGCAGCTCCACTTGTTAAGGTTGACTCTTGAGTATTAGCACAAGCCCACCATATATCAAA
This sequence comes from Leptodactylus fuscus, assembly GCF_031893055.1. Lineage (NCBI taxonomy): Eukaryota > Metazoa > Chordata > Amphibia > Anura > Leptodactylidae > Leptodactylus > Leptodactylus fuscus. Next base: position 76,703,782 of record NC_134273.1, on the reverse strand, counting down.
GCAGAAAAAGCTAAATTCCATTTTTTTTTTCTACAATGGAACGATTGTATCTACAAGTAACTAAACAACCATTGAGAGGAGAAGATTATTAGGAGGACACATACCAAGCCACATGTGCCTCAATAAGTGGAGACTCGGAGATCTACCGTAAGACCATGGATCGTGATTGATAAAGGAGGACATGCATCAGCCAAGCGCTAAAGGTCAAGTGACAGAAGGAAACCTCTTTATTGTCTAAGCCGGTGCCTTCTTCAAGTGCATTTGTTTATCAGTGATTTAGCGCCAGGCCAAGTTCTGGTCAGGCATGAAAAACTTCACCCAACTTCTACATCAGCGATAAAACAGATAATAGGTGGAAAGTTGTAATCGTGTTAATAATATTGCTCAGCGGACGGTGAAGATGAACATGAAGAGACCTTTTGAAAGTGTTCATTCTTGTGGTAAACTTAGGGAAAAAAAACTGCATTCAATGCAAAATAGGTCAATGGAGACCCAGAGAGCCTCTCCGGAGTCATTCTCTCCCCGTGCTATATTTAGGTAACAAACATTTCCTCCATGCTAAACATTAGTCGGAGGAGGGCCAAGAAGGAAAACGCTTTAGTATTTCTTGTTGCTCTTCTGGCATCAGACAACGCTCCAGACTCACTAATGCGTTTCTCATTTTCTTTTACAATAGTTCATCGTCTGCAGTGAAGAGCGTTATGAATCACCCCGGTACGGTATCATATGTCATCTCTGGATGTTTGGGAGGTAATGCAGAATACATAGTTTCCCCAGAGTCTGTTTTATATTAAAGGGACAGTCACACCTGCTGGATGTCGTATTCTTTACATCATATATATCACAGAAGACACAATGACCGGTGCTGGACTGGCCCACCGGAGAACCAGAGGATCCTCCATTGGGCCCAGGCTCTACACAATGATGGACCCAAATGTGTAGGGTACTATGGTCTATTTTCTAGAAGCTGTTGAAGCCCAAGAATTATTTTATCTGGTGAGTCCAGTGAACCCCAGTTTGACAATAACTATTATGGTGTTGTGAGATATAGGGTAGGGTAGGTGATAATCTCCGAACCTGCAGAAAATGTACCGAGCAACTGACTCCTGTCAACTCCAATGGTCCTTGAGAGTATATGACAGTACAAGAAGTAATGTAAGCCGGAGAGGTTAGGAGCAGCAGGGATCCCCAAAACCCACACAGGGTGGAAATGCAGAGGAGGACCAAAGGATGGGAAGAACATCTCCGAACCTGAGGAGCCTGACCAATAATTAGACCAGGGCTCCTGAGCCGCACTTTCTTCCTCCTGAACACAGCAAAGTGAATGTAACAACAGTTAAGTATATGCAATTTATGGGACTGACAAATATAGCCAAATATGGACTTTGGTTGCGTCTGGCAGTCCCATAGAAGAAAGCAACATGGAACATGCTCGACTACCGAACCTTTCAAACTCCTCATTGAAGTTGTACAGTAAGGAGAAATGGGGCTCAAGATTCCTACTCTAGTTATCATGGGAGTCCCAGTGGTGAGACACCCAGTGATCAGGTACCCATGTTGTGGATAGGTGATAAATGTCAATTGTGGGACAAGAAATGCAAAAATATAGTGCACTTGCCATATTGGTCAGCTGATCTAAGGGGAGAGGCAGAGGATATTGGGTGAGATTCATATATTGTATGTAGCAGAGGGTGCACCTCATTTATGGCAAGGCACATGCCTTGTGATCAGGGTGTAACTTGACGGGTTGCAGAGGGTGCAGTCGCCCCAGATCCCAGTAGCCTTAGGGGGCCCATAAGCATTGGCATCAGTATTGAGATTCCAGCTTCCATCTGGCCCATAAACCAAGGAGGCCCGCAGATTACCCTAACCACACTAAGGTGGATTAAACTCCTTAGCCCCCGGAACCATCACTGTCAAGAATTCACTGTAGGAAGGAGGTAGAGGGCCCCGGACAAAAGATTCCACTGGGGCCCACAAGACTTTAGTTATGCCACTGCTTGTGATATATCAGGTGCACCCTCTGCTGGACCAGCCTATAGGTGTAAGGAAAGTGGTACTAGATCCATTACCAAATGTACAGAAGTATTGTACCGTATGCTGGTCTTATATTATAGACTATGAGGTTGTACAGCAACACCTGTCCCCATGAAATTGCAAAGTTAATGATCAATGCATTGTGCAAAACTACACCAGCTGATCTACTGCCCAGTTTTACTACAGTACTCTGATAACATAACTGCATACATTGCACCATTAACATCGCTGTATAATCCTAGCCTTAGAGGCTAGGATCCTGCCCTGCAAAAAAAATGACATTATTCCGCAGTTCTCCAGGCTAACACTTCCCAACTTGGTCCGCATTTCTTTTCCCCGCGAGTTGATCTAAATAGAAAGAAATTCACCAGTAATAGTATACCTATAACCTATAGGATTAGATTGAAATTCCACATGTAGCCCTGATGGACGGGTTTCTCAATGCCTGTTCTTAAATCCTGCATCGTAACAACATGAATGACACATAGCACACAATCTAAAAGGTATTTATGTTAAAAACAGCAATCCAGTGTTTCTATGGAAATGGCTATTCCAGGGACTTACGATATACAAGCCTCAGGGAGCACAAGACATGCTGGCTTTCCATTACTCCTTTATTGCATATGTATGGGCCAGATTTACATGTAATTAGCCCAGAAATCTGGTAGAATTGGGTCATGGTGCAGAAAAAAAAAAATATTTATTAAGAGCTTTGCAGTTTGCAAATATCTCAAAATAGTCTACAAGTCAAAAAGTAGATTCGGAGACGGCTCCCATGTACTCTCTTGTTTCTTGTCTTATGTTTATTGATGATGGTTTGATTTTCTAATTCCCAAGGTGTCAGATCTTTTGCACTAAGCTATTGCTAATATGGATTGTCATAAATACATGACTTATGGTCCTCAGGGGCTGTAACTAGGCGGAGGGTGCGGGCAGGGCACGAGTGCCAAGGCATCATGGATCCTGATAACCTAGGATAAGTCATCAGTATCAGATCAGTCTGATGTCTGGTGCCAGAAGAGAACCTAAGAAGACCCAAGAGAGCCCAAGAGAAGTGAGGCAAGGTGTTTAGTATGTTCCCATATTCTTGAGTGATGGGCCCATAAGGGTTAAAGTTGGGGTTGAGCCCAAAACTTTTTGAAAATTCGGGATGGATCCAGCTAAGTCCAGACCGGGGTAGTGTCTGGGGTGTGGTAAAGGCGTATTTGGATTGTTGTCTGTAAAAAGAGATTCTGGTCCCAAGAATGAAGTGTGAATTAACTGAGATCTAACGGGGGGGGGGGGGTCTAAATAACTTTGGGATCTGCTTTGGGATCTAAATCAATTTAGAAATCTATTTGAGAGTCTAAAGTAATCTAGGAGACTAGTCTGAGGTCTTAGTTGATTTTGGAATCTGGTCTAAAATCAGAATTAATTTTGGGGTAATTCCTTTACACCTAATTTCCCTTACTTGTCCCTCCACAGACAGTCTAACAGATTGTGTCTACCCTTGGCCATTCTCCCAACTGTTACTTTCCATCACCCTAGTACTCTCCTCCCATCACGAGAGACAGGGGCCTCGTTCTAAAACTGCCTATTGGTTCCCTGATCACTCGTTACGCCCCAAGAGCCAGGCAAGATCCTAAGTACAAATGTGTCCATCTTTACCTTTTCCCAGAATCATGAAAATTGAGAGGAAATCTCAAGACTTCCTACCATAGACGTCTGGTAGTGTTCCTTATTTTTATAATTGTTTACTGGGTGTCTTACTGCTCTTCTTCATCATCTTGCGTTGGCCATGGGGTAATAGGTTCCCTTCTTTGTGTACACCTTGACAAACTTAACAAACCAAATTATCAGGCACCAAAACTAACAACATTGGTTGCTCAGGAATGGCGGGGGCTAGAGAGAAAATTCTAACTGTGCCAAAATCAGGGAGTGGCAGCTATTAAGTGATGTAAAGAACTTGTTGGAGAAGATGAAAGGTACAATAAGTCAAGAGAAGCCATAAATATTCTCATTATAACCACCAAACATCTAGAAAACTAGAAACATATTACTAGATAAATCCTGGATTATCAGATATTCCAGACTATTCGTGTGACCAGTGGCACGTGGCATGTAGTAATTCCCGGGCTGCACTTGTACTTGTTATTTCACATCCACAGCAGATATTGTACAGGTAGCGCATGCATCATCCATGGCCAGCCGTAGACAGTAAAGGAAGACTACCTGTATATTATGTAAGGGGTATAAGGGCAGAGAACCTCTTACATGTTTATTGCTCTTCGGTTCCCATCTTTATGATGGAAATAAATACATCTGGATGATCAGATACCAGATTAAAAGGATTTCACCATATTAAGGAGCTCCAGTCTAGGCAATGATGACCATTTTCATCACAATGACCTCCATGGTCTCCTATGACATTGGATTCTCTTGTTAGGTTCCAATACTCATTTGGTTGCATGGGAATAATAGTCAGTGGGAAATAATCAGCTCGGAGAAATGTACTTTCCAGTATTATTAGAAAACCATTCGATGTGATCAATATGGAGACAGGAGTTGTTACCGAAATGCATATGTGCGTATGATGTATCGGGACTAGTATTTTCTCATTTGAGACGTCGCCGCTGCCACAGGTTAGCGCAATTTATATAATACGAGCCCAAATAACTCAGACAATGCCACGTTATCGAGGGGAGATGAGCGAAAATGGTGCGCCAAATAGCTACCACCTGACATATAATCCACAAATTAAAATAGCATGTCGTTAAATTGTCTGACGTGAGATAATATCGTCTGTGATATATACTCCTCTGCGCTCAGCGCGTCTGCTCGGAATATAAAACACCTTAGTTGATGCCTTCAAAGGACACAGTAAGCAGCAGTCTTCTGCCGCATACTAAAAGAAATCCTACCTCCGCACTTAAAGGAGCACCGACACATGAAATGGGATTCACGTATCAAATGGCCGTATTTGGAGGGTCCCCTTTACACGGCCCGTGTGCAACTTAGAGGGGTGGCCCATGAACATAAACCTATTTATATTGATAGACAAGTAAAAATGAAACATTTTTGCAAATATAAATAATTACAAATTTTGCAGAGTTTTGAAGATTTTTGAAGAGTTTTGAAGATTTTGTCTAACCCTTTTAGACTATAGGAACTTTCTATGTTCTGGCACTTGTCAGAAATGGGGTTGAACCGATCTTGAGATTTCAGGATCATTTTTAAAATCCGATTTTCCAATTTCGCGATTGTGAAATTTGTTCGATCGCCGATCGGAATCCGATCTTTTCCAATCCCGATTGCTCAACCCTAATGTTAGCTTTTCCTACAATGATTGGCCAGTAGTCAAGCGTTGTGGGAACTAACATGAGACCTCGATCCCGCCTAAAAATATCGGGATCTGAATTCCAGTCGGGATCGTGAAATTTGCTCGATCACCGATCGGAATCCGATCTTTTCCGATCCCGATCGTTCAACCTTAGTCAGAAACCAAGCCATGATGTCCTTATATTGTGGCTGGGTTATTTTCTTATTCATGTAGTGTCCCTGTCTGAACCTTGTTCATTCTACAAAATATTGCTCTTGTTCATCCTGATCTTCTTGGTGCTTTAATACAATGACAGGCATGATCAGGGGACTCAAAGACTTCTGTGTGCACCAATGCTGACCATAGACATAAGATATCTGTTTGGTATACTGTTATCCTAATCAATCCATAAACACCTATGCATTATTCTCCAAATGTCCATATACCCTGAATTAGAAGACAAGAGGAAGCTGCTGCCAAACATCTCTAGTGGTTGCCACCAGACTCCATATAAGAAGAAGACAATGACCATTAATGATGTGTTCAAACTGAGAGACACTTGTGCTATCATCATCGCTAGATAATCCAAAGAATAATAATAGAATAATAGAAGGTGGAGAAGTGGAATGACATTTCGTTAGATTTAATCAATTACAAACAAATTGTCAGGGAAATCATAGGAGTGGAAGGAGGGAACATTTCTGCACTGTACCATGCACTGGATTGCTGAAGTTTGCACAGAGTTCCACGGATAGTGTACGGCCAACTCTTTCATGGATTGGATGCCAAGCCAGTACTTGGATTGGCTCAACTTCTTAAAGTTATGACAGGCTGAGCAGACCCAAACAGAGTCTGTCCACCTTATGCTATGTTCACACTAATGTTCGGGTCTCCTTTGTTTGGGTTTGTATGGGGATACCCACAGACCCTATAGACTAAATGGGGTCCACTGAGTTTTCCCCGGTTTATACTGAAATTGGCAGACCTTTCTCTCCACCGATCTTAAGCAGAATCTGCGGCGGAGTCTACTACAGAGACTCCAGCTACAGTATGAATCCTTAAAGGGATGGTCGCAAGATCATTGTTAAGCCTTACAGAATCTCCCCCACCAGTGATGCCTAGAAGGGTAATAAGGTCCTCTGGGTGGAGCAATAAGAGTCCAGATAGATTCCTGCATTCGGTTTTAGCCAGTAGATTTTGTTAGGACGGGCATTGTTATTTTTGTCATTTCTTTCTATACAAGTAAACATTCATAGATTGAGTTTTCATAAAATTTTCCATTGAATGTGCAGCCCCGCTCTCCAGATGGTTCATCTATGAGGGAGTAATGCTTACCAATGTGAGACGTAGCAGTAAGAACAGCCCAGATTCCGCAGCTCCGTCCTTTACTCTGCCCTTGAATGAAGATCTTTACTGGTTTTGCTTGAATTGAAAATTAGTTTAGGAAAAAACAACAACCCGATCACGCCAAACTGGATTCTTATTTTACACGCAATACATTTTATTACATTTTGCTTAACATGCTAAAGTTAGCAAGCACTTTGGCCGGCGTCCCAGTACATAATACGTAAATACATTGCGATGGAACTGGCTTCACGCAATGGACCAGATACTGCTCGGTCCAGACTAAGGATCGATAGACAATGCTAGGGACAGAACTCCTGTACAGAGAATGTACAATTAGACTTTTTTCTATTTCTGTCTATCCTTACAAAATATTACAGCAATCTGATACTGACAACTGGAGCATTTACTGTTTTCTGCTGCTTCCTTGCCAACTTTGCTGTGTAGACTTGGACAGGGAGGTGAAGGATAAAATGATAGGTGGAGCCAAAATAGTTAGGCTGGGTTCACATGTATCAGTCATGTCAAGGGTTGAGCTGATCTTGAGATTTCAGGATCCTTTTTAAAATCCGATTTTTGATCATTTCCAACCGATCCCGATCGTGAAATTTGCTCGATTGCCGATCGGAATCCGATCTTTTCCGATCCTGATCGCTCCCTAATGTTAGCTTTTCCCACAATGATTGGCCAGTAGCCAAGAATTGTGGGAACTAACGTGAGACCTCGATCCCACCTAAAACGATCAGGATCGGAATTCTGATCGCAATCGTGAAATTTGCTCAATCGCCGATCGGAATCCGATCTTTTACGATCCCAATTACTCAACCCTAGTCATGTCTGACCAGTTGTGTTATGCCTGAGCTGGACACAACTGATGATCCCAGTTTGGGGTCTATAGCTGGACATTGCTGGACAGAAAAACCACAAAATGGAGGCAACTAATGCCGGAAACTATCCCATTGAAAACTATGGAACCAGTTCCAGCATCAGCGTTCTTGTGTCATTTCCATACCACACCAGAGGAAAAGCACCAGGCACACATTATATGGGCAGAAGTATTGGGACTAGGATTGAGCCGATCTTGAGATTTCAGGATCGTTTTTAAAATCCGATTTCCCGATCATTTTCCATCTGAACCCGATCCCAATTCTGATCCTAATGCAAGTCAATGAGATTTTTTAATGATCAAAAAGCGGATTTTAAAAACGATCCTATTCACAGAACAGCTTGGAGTCCAAAAATTGAAGGCATCAATTTTTGGACTCCACGCTGTGTAGTGATTAAAAAATTTGACGACTACTTAGTCCCCCCCCACTTACCTGCACAGATCCACTGCCCCATCCCGGAGCTCTGGGTTGTTGTTCTCTGTCCTCTCTTCTCTCATTCAGACGCCGGCAGAGTGCTGCCATAGGGTAGTGTTACTGATACTGGGAGTAGGCGGGGCTTGTTGTGGCTTAGGAGAGTGTGGTACAGAGCGGGGAGATGTGACTGTCCCCACCTCCTTAGGCTAGTGTTACTGATGCTGGGAGTAGGCGGGGCTTATTGTGCCTACTCCCAGCATCAGTAACACTAGCCTAGGGAGGCAGGGGCATGCACGGCGCCTGAATGAGAGAGCAGAGGACAGAGAACAACGGCCCGGAGCTCCGGGGAGCAGCAGTGGTTCTGTGCAGGTAACTAGGGTTGAGCGATCGGGATCGACTTCCATTCCCGATCTTTTTTAGTCGGAATTGGAACCTGATCTCGATCATGAAATTTACTTGATCACCGATCTTTTCTGATCCTGATCATTCAACCCAATTGGGACATATACACAATGGAATCTTTCATGACTTACGGTTTCGGGCCCATTTCATTATGTCCCCATAGCCCCATACATGTGAATTCATCATAGAATGCACTGAGCGCCATCCGTCTACATGCTGCTGCAAACTCGGACCCACATCACAAGCACACTTGATCGTATGCATGGGGTCTAAGGCTGAATTGTGGATCTCTAAGGCTGCATTTTACTGGTTTACCCTGACTATGTATGCATTATATACAACCTGGAGTCTGTACGAGAGCAGCTCAGATCCACACGGAAAAAATGAAATTACATGGAGAGGTAGAGATCAGTAAATTGTGTAAAGTTCCATCAGAAGTCTCCTTCTTCTCAGCATCGCCTCCTGTCTCTTCTCAAAGCAGCTGAAGATGGTCGAAATGCATATAATATATCAGCGGATCACTGACGGTCATCGATCCTAAACCTGGCCAGAATGGAAGGGAGTTGTCTTGATGCTACAACCCTATAGAAGAATGAAAATAAGCAAATGGACTAGTCTACCCCTCACCATTGCCCTATGACTGTTGTTTGCTTTCCAGTCCTTCCTTCCCAGTGATCTAATTTTTTGGGCCGAGGGTTGACCTATAATGTTGCAGTAATCCAAAATTTTCAGATCCTCATAGTCCAAACCTGCTGTTTTTCTGCCCAAGCACATTCTCTATCATTAGTAATACAGTTTTTTTTGTCAAGTGGCCAGAAGCTGCCATGTAACCCTGGCCGAATAGTCCAACCAAAGCAGTTGAACTAGTCAATTTTTGCTTTTCATTGAGGGAAATTCTTAAATTTAAATTTGAAAAATTCGCTTTTAACAAAATTATCATGACGAAGACCCAATGCAAAGGTTTCATTATTGGGGGCTCCACCATAAGCACCATTTAGACATACTTCCCAAATTTCAGACGATACAAAGACAGATAAGTATGTATATAGTTCCCAGTGTATAACTCTCTTAGTTCCCACCTCATAGTAGAATGTCCCCCAGGTGTCGCCACTTAGTATTATGCCCTTAAGTAGCCGGCAGAAAGTATAATGTCCCCTCAGTGACTCCCACATAGTATAAAGCCTCCTTAGTAACTCCCATATATACTTATATTATTTATAGAACCCGCATAACCCCTTTAAGAGAGGGGATTCAGGACATTCCTCCTTGTTGAGAAGAGTGTTTTTCTCTGGAGGACCTGGCACATCAGCATGTTTAATGAAAAGCCCAGTGATTTTCATAAGCTACATGTAATGCCCCATTTCCCCTTCGGAGGCGCTGCAGGGAAATTGATCCTTTCTTGCCTGATTTCGATACCTATTACATCTGATCACTAGGAATCTCAGCAGCCAACTTATTTCCAATGGGTACTGCTATAAAAACTAATGCAGAAGACCCCTCTTAAAGGGGATGTGCCATTAAAAAAAATGTCAGGACACCCCTATACTCATTAGATAGATGGTTTCAAGTAAATAGACAGACATTAATATATAGGGATCCCTTAAGGTGCACTTCTGCTCCAGTGTCCTCCAGGGCTCTGTCTTTGGACGTTCGCTAGTATCCATCTATGGTCAGTTTATTTGTTGCCTCGGTGTTCACTATAATTTATACACTGATGTTACGGAGATCCATCTCCCAGCTACTAACCTCTCATCTCTATTGACTCATGTTTCCGACCGGCTTGCAGCTATCTCATCTTTCATGTCTTCTTGTTATTTAAAATTCAATATGGACAAAACTAAAATTATAATTTTCCCATCCTCCATCTACTTCCCTGCTTGACCTAACAATCACAGATAATGGTATTCCAATATCTCCGATTCCTCCGGTTCCTGCTGGGGTTGATTTTCTTTTCAGCCCTTTCAATCAAATCTGTGAGAGCTCCAACCCTTTTCTGTTATATATAGCTTAAAAACATATATAACGTCTCATTCTATCGCAGATGGCCAGTAAAGTTCCTTGAATTCTACACCTGATGGTTCTGCCACTAGGGTTGAGACGATCTTGAGATTTCAGGATCGATTTTAAAATCCGATTTCCAATCATTTTCCAGCCGATCCCGATCGCAATCATGAAATTTGCTCAATTGCCGATCGGAATCCAATCTTTTCTGATCCCGATCGCTCAACCCTAGTCAATGCTTCTCTATGGAAAAGTCACTTTTTGGGTTGAACCGATTTTGAGATAACTTCCGACCTCGATCCCGTTGTAAAAGATCGGGATTGGAATTCCGATCATGATCGTGAAATTTACTCAATCGCTGATCGGAATCCGATCTTTTTCGATCCCGATCACTCAACCCTATCTGACACCCATCAAAAGTCGTCCCACAAAGGGGCATTTCGGAACTTAGAGTTCAATGAAAGTTAATTCTCCCTAGTGGTGACTGAAGGCCGACAGAAATTCATCCTATAAAAGGTTTTTCTTAAAGGGATCCTATCACTCAGACACAATTTTTTGTAGGTACCACGTCAGAATAGCCTTAAGAAAGGCTATTCGTCTCCTACCTTTCATTGTCTTCTCCGTGCTGCCGTTCGCCTACAATCCCGATTCTTGTCGGTATGTAAATGAGTTCTTTCGCAGCATTGGGGGCGGGCCCCAGCGCTCATACAGCACTGGGGGCGTCCCCAATGCTGCGAGAGAACTCTCTCCAGTGCCGCCTCCTCTACTTCAGCAGCGTCATCTTCAGCCTCTTCTTCCGGCGATGGATTGTAACTTCTAAGGCCTCGGGCCTTCGGCAGAGCAGACTGCGCATGCCCACAGGCCACGAGAAAATGGCCGCTTCAATACTGTGCAAGTGGCCATTTTCTCGTGGCCTGTGGGCATGCACAGTCTGCTCTGTCCGTGTATCAATATTATCAACATCGCAAGTTCCAGTCCAAGTCTAGATATGACGAGGTTTACGCAGGGGTGAACCTACCCCTTTCGCCGCCCGAGGCGAACTACAGAAAACCGAGGGGGCGTGGCGGCTCGAGGGGCGTGATGGCTCGAAGGGGGCGGGGCTTAGCACTGTTCGCAGGCAGAGAGCAGGCACGGAGAGGACCTGCTCTCTGCCTGAGCGTGAGGGGAGGCTGCTGGAGCAGCGCTGCTCCAGTGGCCTCCCCAAACCACCGCTCGGTGCTAAGATAATGCCTCCCTCCCTGGGGCCCTGGCATAGTGCCACCTGAAGCGATACTTGTTGTCAGCATGGACAGCCATAATGTAATGTTAGGAAGCTCAGTATACTATTATAGGTTGGGTATATAAACCCTACAAAAATTCAGTCTATGACTGTGTTTGTCTAGTGCAAGTTTGCGCCTACTCTACTGAACAAAGCAGTTTTTGTGCTGCTCTTTTGGTTATGATCTGTGAAAACAGGTGCCCGTCGAGGTGCAAGGTGGCCATGAAAAAATGGATGTCGCTATCGGAATTCCGAACACAATCTTTTTAGGTGGGATCGAGATCGGTGATTATTTCCCACAATGCTTTGCTACTGGCCAAGCATTGTGGGAAAAGCTAATAATGTTAGCCTCACACTGAGTATACGCTCATTCTGAGTGGAGTGTATACTCAGTGTGAAGGCTCCGCTGAGGTTCCATAGGAATGAATGGAAGCAGCCGGCACACAGCCTTAACCCCCTGCACGCTGGCTGCGTCCATTAATTCTAATGGGAGACTAGCTAACATCTCTAGTAGCTACTTACCTGCAGAGATGGCTGGTCCGGTGCCCGGTGTTCTCAGTCTTCTTCGCCTTGCTGCCTCCCGCCTCCCAGGTTAGTGTTAAAGAGCTAGGAAGAAGGCGGGGCTTGTGGCTTAGGAGAGAGTGGGCGGGTACAGGGTGGGGAGACGTGATGCCTCCCCTCCTAGTACCCGCGCACACTCTCCTAACCTGGGAGGCGGGGGCAGCGAGGTGAAGAAGAACGAGAACACCGGGCACCGGACCAGCCATCTCTGCAGGTAAGTGGACACCAGGGGAACTAAGTAGCCAGAGGATTAATAAAAAACCCTCTGGCTACTTAGTGATTTAAAAAAAATCACTACACAGCGTGGATTCTAACAATTAAAGCGTCCAATTGTTAGATTCCATGCTGTGTAGTGAATAGGATTGTTTTTAAAATCCGATCTCCGATTAATAAAAAAATTCGATTGACTTGCATTGGGATCGGAATTGGGATCGAGATCGGGTTCGAATGAAAAATGATCGGAAATCGGATTTCAAAATCAATCCTGAAAAGTCAAGATCGGCTCAACCCTACATGCTATATATACTGTACACTGGGTTTGGGGTTTTTGTCTTCACACTGTGGAGTCAGCTCTGTTTTCCACAAGTGTCTCGCAGCTCTGTAGTGAGTGCAATGTCAAACCTGGATAAAACTGCTGTCCTTTCATTTTTACCAACTACTGAGATTCTAATTCAATATGAATGCAACGTCTTCATGACCTTGGGAGCGCCATGTTATCTCTCCAGGGTGCCGGTCAGTGGAAAATGTCTTCATTTACTTCTAGTACAACAATGCAGGATCCCTGGTGATCCCTGCCTGAAATCTGATGTAGTCGCAACGGTGTAAAACAATAAATACAAAAGGTAACATTAAAATGGGACAAGACTAAGACTATTGAAAGGACCGTTTTAAAAAAAAAAAATGCTGCAAAAAATTGTTGAGATGTCTGTCGAACTCTCATTCATTTCAATTGCAAGATAGATGATGATGCAGAAAAATCAGCTAGAGCAAAAAATCTGCTCCTGACTCCCATTGAAACGAATGGTAGATCTGGGATGTGTGTGAACTTACTCTTAAACCGGGGCATTTTACAGGTGCTGCAAAGTGGATGGAATTTTAGCAAATCCCATCCCCACATTGCATAAAACTATGCACCACGGAAGTTCTGCAATTTCCAAAACTGTTGCAATTTACGAAATTGCAATATGTCAGTTATACCTCCATAAACGCCTGGTGGTTTGTCTATAGATATAATGGAAGCAGAAAGTCCGCAAAGGAAACCTTTCTGTGAAAAGAGCTGTGGGAAAAACTGCGATGCGTTTCTGCCACGGTTTTTCCTGCAGCATTTTTTTAGTATGACCCACTTCGGGCTTTAGCCTCAGGGTCGGTTCACACTGGCGTATGTATTGCGTGCGGCGAGAGTCCGCCTGGAGACCCCCTGGATGGAATACAATTGCAATTGCAATTGGGGTCTGTGTGCTTGCCGCGCGCCACCTGTACGAATCATGTGGACAGAAAAGTAGATTGTGAGCTAGTTTCCTGTCTGCATGTTCTGTGCGGAGATCTGGGGGCAAGCGCATGGACCCCATTATAGTCTATGGGGGTCCGTGTGCTTTCACTGCACAGTGCTTGTAAATGCGTTTGTATTCCATTCGAGGGGTTCCCATGCGGACTCTCCTGAACGGAATACCAACTCAGATGTGAACTGACCCTATCTCCGGTGCTCCCGTTGAAGTAAGTGGGTGAGCGGACGCACCCCGTCCAGTAGAGACATATCTACATTTAACCAGTGGCTACAATCAGGCTGAATGCACAACTTGGGTCTCTCAAGACTGGTGGGGTCTCAGTGGTCAGACCCCCAATATGGATACAGGATAAATATTCTTTGCGACATAACCCCTTTCAGGAGGTATTCGGAGGATGCACGGCTAGTTACAAGGCTTCATTTCTTCTGCAACTCTCAAAAGACGTCATTGCAGCTTAAAGGTCCTGGACCACAGCCTACCATTAAATGGTTAAGCTAATGCAGCACATTTCCGTGCAGTCCCATGTAAATCTGCAGAGAACAGGTGTTAATGTCACCATAAACTTTGAGGGACAACGCCGTCACCTGTGGGTGAATGGGTCACTGGACAGATCCCTTATTATGTGCTTAGCACCCGCTCCCTGCGCCCGGCCTGTGACCTTGGCAAAGCTGTGTCATAAAGCAAATGGAGGCAAACCATAAATTATTATATTCTAGGTACGGTGTCAGGTTTTTGGATTTTTTTTTGCAAATACCACAGAGAGAGGAGTCAGGGGTTCTCAGGCAGAAAATGCATTGTGTACCCTACCATCTGGAGGACTGTGTGCTCTGCAGCTGAAGAGCTCCCTTAAGGTAAAGCTTCATTGCAAGCTGGAAACCTGGATGAAGTCAAATTGTATCAGTAACCTCCATGTCAGCCCCCCACCCCCACCCCATCAGCAAGGAAGGGGGGATTGTATGTGCTAAACACACTAGAAAGTCAGTAACCCAGACAAGCATGGTAAATGGGATTATATCAAGTAACTGCAAGCTCGGTGTTCAGCCACGTCTTAACCCTTTAACCACCTGTCCCTGTTGACACAGCTCATACATAAGAGTGGATAAAATGTGTAGCTAGCCGACAACTCCTTGGAGTGGGGATTCCAGGCTAAATATCCTTAGGGTCAATTAAGGATCGGCAGGGGTCAGACATCTGGGCCCCTGGCCAATCATCACCTTTAAGTGAGGGCTGCAGCCTCTTCAGTACCTGCCAAGCACAGTACCGTACATTTGTATATAATTCCCTTGAATGGGACTGAGCTGCGATCATTCCATGTGACTGCTGAACGTGACGTCACCTGGCCTGTGATGTGGAAGCAGCAATCATGGAGCACAACTGCAACGAAACAGCTGATCCCTGGGGTCCTGGATGTTGGACCCCTGCAGTCTTCAATGAATGATCTACCCTTAGGATAGAGCATCAACTAAAGTCCCAGAAAACCGTGTCTTGTAGCTATAATCTGCTCAGTGCTTTCTGATTTATAGCATGCAGCCTGCAGAATTTATGGTCTATTCTAAGATATGTCCCACATGCTGGATAGCAGTGAGCCCTTCATCTAAGACCCCCACCTAGTCTGGGAATCTCTCAATGGTGGTTAGAAGACCCCTCTCTCTCCAGTTAGATGAGGGACACAATAGGGAGACCCATATCTACCATTCATTTATGACATATCCACAGGTTATAATACATTATGTGGTTGTCCAGGATGTGAAGGGAATTGATACTGATGGTTCGGGATCTGATAGTAATTGATAATGATACTGATTGGCATCAGATTGTCAAGGGTATAAGACCCAAACCCCATCCTGATCATCTATTTTGGCCCTGCTCCTATTTAAATACATGGGAATGGAGCTGCAGTTCCAGGCGCCACCACTATCAGAAGCTGTATACAGTGTACAGAGCTCCATACACTCTAGTGGTGGTGCCTGGAACTGCAGCTCCACTTCCATGCACATGAATAGGAGCAGGGCTGCTTCCAGCTATATACCTAATATATAATTTCCGATA
Organism: Leptodactylus fuscus; assembly: GCF_031893055.1. Taxonomy (NCBI): domain Eukaryota; kingdom Metazoa; phylum Chordata; class Amphibia; order Anura; family Leptodactylidae; genus Leptodactylus; species Leptodactylus fuscus. The sequence continues at coordinate 76,688,026 of NC_134273.1, read as the reverse complement.
GCTAAAACAGGTAATTGGGATATAGTCCGGGTCTTGGACCATGACCAATTTGATACTGATGACCTATCCTCATTATCAATGGCATTCAGATCCTGAACATCCTGGAAGTTACGTCTACATTCAGTTTGCAATGGCTGATAGCTGAGAGCAGTGCAGGATTAAGATCAATGCATTGTGTTCCTTTAAGAGTTTTCCAGGAACAACATAATTATATTTACATTTGTAGACAATTAAAAGTGAAACATTTTTGCAAATTGTTTCCATCTCTCTTAGCCCTGACGTCTCTTGTCTTGTCCTTGCCAATGGATACACCCAGGAACTTTCTAGCGTGATGTCCCTTGTCTTTACACGCTGCCAAGATTTTTTATTTTTCTTACTGTGTCCAGGTTATCTTCTCGTACATATAATGTCCCTGCCTGACAACCTGTCCACCATTAGGACATCATGGCTGAGTTTCTGACAAGTCCCAGTCCTGGTCGTGTCCCCTGACAAGAAACAATGACTAAGAGGTTTGAGAAATTCTTTACAACTCTGCAAAAAGTGGAATTATTTCTAGTTTCAGAAAGTTTTGCTTGCAGACATCTACATATTGGAATAGGGTTATGTTCATGGGAAACCCCTTTAAATTGAAGGGTTCCCAAATAAATGTTACAATATAGATACAGCTCTGTCCTTGTCCTGCAGCAACACATTGTCATGACTGCCCTCTTACCATAGGGGGAGCCAGAGATAATGTCAGAGCTGTGGCTGCAGGCGGTGATGTGTTCAGCACTCTGGACAGCTCCACATCATGGACTTCATCTATGATATCACCCAGGGTTTGTCCCTTCAGCTCCAGCCTGCAGTCCAAGCACTTGTCCCCTGTCCGCAGCATCGTCACCATCAACTTTCCCCTTTACGTCTTGACTTCCAGGACATGTCTTCTACTCACACCACCAGTAACACTTCTCCATCTCAGTCCTGTTCTCCACATACCTATAGCTTTGCCTTCTATCACTTCTTCTCGGTACTTGCAGACAGTTTTTAGCAGGGAGGTTGTTCTCGCCATCTTGGAGAATTACTGTAGGGTGATGATATAGATTCCGCAGCATTTGAGCTCATTGTTAGGTGTCTGATGACATCCTTGTTGACTGTTTCCAACAGCAAACTGTAAAAATGTGAATGTACGGTTCATTCATAGAGAGGGGGCTGGGTTTGGCTATGTCCATCAATACCATAGACTTTGAATGGAGTAGCAGGGTCAGCCAGGTTATGTCACTGGTTAATACAGGAGTACGGGGGTCCCTGTTGTGGTGATCATTTGGGGTCCTGGTAGTCAGACCTCACCAATTAGACGATTATCAACCTCTAATATAAAGGTATACTGGAATGCTGCCATTTAAAGGGATTGTCCCATTAGACACATGTATCTCCTATCTGGGATATATGTCATATTTAGTGGTTTAGCTTCTACGTCCCCCAGTGATCAGGAGAACAGAGGACTAAATGCCCCCCTGCATCCTCCCCAGTGCACTTATATGCTTCATTCATTTCTATGAGCCTTGCAGTCCCATAGCAGTGAATGGAGCCCCAATACGGCAGTCTGACCCCCAGCAATGTGACACATCCCCTATTCTGTAGGTAGGGGATAAGTGTCTATAATGTGACACCCCTTTAAATTGCACCGACCCCATGTCTAAATATAGAACTCCAATATTAAAAAGTGATACCCTACCAAAAAATTATTTTAATAGAGAGGAATCTTCTATGCAATAATGGAGAATATAAGACCCAGCATTATCCATGAATTTAAGTGTGTAATGCTTCACGTCTCCTGTGGTGGCGCTGCAGTGGAATCTATTTATTTATCGAGTTCAGCCAAATCAACAGCTGAAACATAGAAATCACGACTGTGCTAATGTTATGGTCAATGACAAACTCAACTCTGCTACGCGGCTACAGGCAGCTCTGCTGCATCCAGCAAATCCAGCCTGTCATTGACTAGCTGCATGGAGCGTGCACCATGAGTGCGCCCCCCTCCCCTCCAGCTGCCTGTGTGTAGAGGCAGAACATCTCCTGCTGCTGCTGCTGCAGCATCCAGACCCCGCTCCAGGGATCGCTCATGCACTAAATAACTTTCCGTCCCCTCCCACCAGATGTTTTTGCACTGAGCATCCCTATCTCCTAGGGAACGCTCATTAAGTGCAGTGAATATTCATAGGGTTAAAGCAGAGCTGCCCCTTTGTCCCTTTGCCCTGTAAACCCTTGCTGATCAAAACCCGTATTTTACATTGTGCTTGGTCAAACTTTATACCAAGTGTTGATATTATCGGCTTCCAAGACCGGATCAATCCCAGATGGGCGATTCTCCAAGTTTTGCACTTTTTTGCTATTAAACATGACTTGCATTGTATATATTTTGTATATAATTTGATAATTTTGTACAAGTTTTGCATTTTTTTGCTATTACATTTTAATTACATTGTATCTATTTTGTGTCGTTATTGATAATTTCGTCCATTCCCCTAGACGGGTGACCATCCTTGTCCTGGAATTGAGACTCCACTATAAGATCTGATCGTCCGATCATCCCATGATCATCAGATGACGACCAAAAATCCAAGAGTTCACCCAAAAATTGCAACAGATTGAGAATAATTTGCATCGGCGACAATCCTCTAATGTAGTCATAGTCGTCTGCAAGAAACAAGGCTCCGTCATGTCCGATAGCTTCATCCATGACTGGGAATGGTCCACACGTTGCGGTCCTGCACCAGCATCCAGTATTGATCTCATGCTCTTAGAACACATCTCATTCCTCCCTGGTCATCTTCCTGTATCCTCAAGATTTATTGGCCTGTGGACAAAGAGCAGGCAGGAGGCACCATCTGCTGCAGCACATTAGCAGATTACAGCCACAAATTATCAATGGGACAGCCCCCATCGGCAGTATTTTGTCTCTATCCGCTTTCCTTTCTCCAGTAAGAGTGCAGGGGAGGAGAGAGTTAAACACGTAAGCACTGCCAATGCCTAGTCTGCACTTAGCTGCAATATCAGGTCCTGCTTGATCTGGAGCGAGCTGCTGCCTCCTGCACAGGATTATTAGGGTGCACGGCTCTCTCAAGCCCCTGTTCTTCTTCCCCCCCATCACCGCTCGAACCCTAGCAAGATGTTGGACCCATCTTCCAGCGAGGAGGAATCGGATGAGATAGTGGAAGAAGAAAGCAAGGAGGTGCTGGCACCCAGCACAGGGGCCCGGCTCTCTCCTAGCAGGACCAGCGAGAGCTCTGGGGGGCTGCAGCCGAGCAGCCGGAGCAGCAGCGTCCGACCATCCAGCCCTAGTCCATCAGTGGTCAGCGAGAAGGAGAAAGAAGAGCTGGAAAGGCTGCAGAAAGAAGAAGAAGAGAGAAAAAGGAAGCTGCAGCTCTATGTGTTTGTCATGAGGTGTATCGCCTACCCCTTCAATGCCAAGCAGCCCACCGACATGGCGAGGAGGCAGCAGAAGGTGAGAACAATAGGGGAGTAGGAGGGGACCCCTAAAGTCTGGGGGGTCATTATTATGTGCTATGGATGTCAGGTCAAATCTACAGCAATACATCTTAGGGGCAGCGGTCTGTCATGGTGATGCACGGCTGGGACACATGACATGACCGTCTGGGAAGATGTTCTGCAGCAGCTACGCATGGTGGGGGAGGTGCGAGCTCTGCCCCTATATGTCTTTTGTTCATATATGTATGTTATAGGTGATGTATTATGCATGAATGTACAGCACAGGCTGTGGAAATGGAGTGTGGCCCAACTTGACTGCGAGCGGCAGATGTCCAGCAGTAGCCAGGGGCTCTTACATAATGGTTGTAGGAAGCCAGGAAGCGAGCGAATATGGCAGGGTCACCCATGCCCAGGCTTGGCGTGAGCAGGAAGTGTAGCTTTGCATTGTTGAAGATGGAAGTCACAGGCATGGCTGGTTTCTATCGCTGCAGATACTACAAGGGGGGATACATTGATTTTTTTGCTTCTTCTCTGGGTCTACGTTAGAAGAGTAAATCAACTGGAGCTATAGAATCACATCATCTGCGCCCTCCCATAACCCAGCTCCTCCATAGGCGTCACCAGCACCTGATCCATGCAACAGTGCCACCTATGGACCGGCTACATACACACAGAGGGAGGGATGATGCTTTGAGCCTGATACAGGAAGCGATCATTTGTTTATCTCATATACCAGGTTCATTCATAGAAATACAGGGTCGCCTGTGACATCAGGATCCTATAGATGAGGCCCATCCATTCGCACCCTGCTACATCTACGGTTCTTAGACTGCCGTCTCAATCAATATACGTATATAGAGTCCTATTGCAGGGCTAGTAAATCAATCAGTAAAATACCCATAGTGCTCAGCACAGCCAATGTCATAAGGTTGGAGGAAAATCAAGCGGAAAGGGTTACTTGGCCGAGCCTCCGAGCCTGTGAAGGTGCTTGTGCGGTAATGGAAATTGGCTGGGCTCAGCGTATGACTTAACAATACATCAAAGATATTCCCTGGGTATGGAGCAGCCCCGTCCATAGCGGCTTTGCCTTTGATTTCATGGCATTAATGGAAATCCAGGCAGACCCCCTTGTCGATTGACAACTTTACGCCGTAGGAACGTACAACTCGATAGCCCGGCAATGAAATTATTTGGCAGGGTGTCCTTGTCATTCGCTTCCAATCCTAATTGGCTTCTTCCTGGATATCAGAGACGTCTTACAAAGCGTCCAACGAATGGTTAAAGTTGTAGTATTGATTGGTATATTAATAACCAGACAGTAGGAGACAAGGTGCTGCCTCAAGAGCTTACGCTCTAAATAGACTTCTGTCAATACCACGCAATAGAAGTCGCTATCGATGTCTTTTCTTACGTTTCGCCTTGTCTTGAGGTTCTATCGAGGTGGCACAAGATGACCAATGTTGGAGAAAACATGATTTTAGGACACTTTGTCCGAACTTATATATGTGACGTGTGTCCATACGTTGGTATCGGTGACTGTAGACAGCCCAAACTCCTGTGTATGTATATTGTAGGTGACATCGAGCGGTATTATAGTAGCTATTATGGACCCAAAAGAGGACACTTGACTTGACACATAAATTGCAGATATGGTGGTTTTACACCTTTGCCGTCCAGACTATCATATCATAGAGATTGCAATATATGACGGCCATATATCCATGTCCTTCGGGTTCTGACATTGTCCCCTGAGACTGAATACAAGGTACGGTTGCATACGTCCTACGTATTTCATCTGAAGGTTATGTAGGGATTGAGCAATGGTTGGCTTGGGACATTAGTCATTGTGCAATAGCTATGTAGCTGCTCAAATTTCTATGGTAAATTGATATAGGCTGCAAAATCCCATAGGTTCCACCAGTGGGTTGCGTATCGGCTGTAGCTCTGGGACTATTCATTAATGTGACACCACAGCAGGTCCGGGTCGCGCTATAGGATACAAATCAGAGCGTCAGGGTTCTCGAGGGATGTGCTTGTCTGGGCTGATATCAATGGCCACTATTTCTTCCAGTAATGTATAGGCTTATAAACAAGGCATAGATCAGCTCTCGGATCTTTACAAGAATCCTATTGGGTTCATCATTCTGGAAAAATAATAGTTACATTAGTCATATGGACAAAAGAGGCAGCGATCTTGTTTTCTGTTCAAGAACCGATAAACAACATGATATATAGGTTAATATATAGGAGAGGCGGTAATAATATCCATATATACTGATACTGATGGATTTACATGGCTGCTAAATCTACTGCATAAACTTAAAGGAGCTGTCCAGGATCTGAACATCTTTCATACTGATGTCCTATCCACAGGGTACGTTATCGGTATCAGTTTCGTCGGAAGCCAAATATTAAGCAGCCATGCTCCTATACAAGTCTACGGGGACAGGCTGCACTTCCAGGTGTCACCACCAGAGAATATGGAGCTCTGGACACTGGCCATATACTGTAACAGTGGCACTCCCATTTACGTGACTATGAGCAGAGCTATGACTGCTATATACTTAGTATATGGATTCCACCAGCCGCATAAACTTAATGGTGCGGGGTTTGGGTGTTCGTTCCTGTGGATGGGTCAAATCCTATAGAAACCCTTTAAGTGTGGAAAATGTATAGTAGGAAGGCACTAAAAGAGTATTCTAGAGGTTTATTAAAGGGGTCCTTAATAGAGATGAGCGAACAGTAAAATGTTCGAGGTTCGATATTCGTTTCGAGTAGCCCCTCAATATTCGACTCCTCAAATCGAATATCGAACCCTATTATAGTCTATGGGGGGAAAATGCTGGTTTCAGGGGTAGGCAATGTTCAATCAAATTATACTTACCAAGTCCACGAGTGAGGGTCGGGCTGGATCCTCCGAGAAGTCTTCTCCTTGCAGTGTCCCCGCGGCATCTTCCGGCTCTGAATTCACTCTGCCAGGCATCGGGCCTGGGCAGAGCCGACTGCACATGTCCGCACTACAAGCCTGGCAGAGTAAATTCCGAGCCGGAAGACGCCGCTGGGAAGCTGCACGGAGAAGACTTCTAAAGGTAGGAGAAGAACCAGCATTGATTGGCCGACTGTATAGCATTCGGCCAATCAATGCTGGTTCTGCATCAAACTTTTCCATTCGAATAGCGAGTGGTACTCGATCGAGTACGAGTATTTCGAATACCCTTGTATTCGATCGAATACCTACTTGTTTGAATACTACTCGCTCATCTCTAGTCCTTAAGTCACCAGAGAGGACTTTTACCATCTCCGACAACTCCAGTTCTTTGCATCCTTCACTAGTTGCCATTCCACGCATTCCGACGTCGTTGGAATTTTTTCTTTAGCCTCCACCATTCCCAAGCAATCTTTTAGTGTCGGCACCCAATATGCTAGTTAGGCGGTCTACTGTGTACTGTGGTCCCACATTGGAGCAGAGAGTCTTGGACCACCCACTTGTACGTGGAGAGCCTAATTTGCATATTAGATGATAAAACTATTGCTTGGGATTGGCAAATGTTGGAGTTGGCGGAAGTGATGAAAGGTCACCTTTAAAATGCACATCTAGAATTCAAGCATTTTCCTGGTAGAAGTCACGGCTAACAAGGCCCAGGGGAAATAGAGTATTATATGGCGGCCATTCAGACAACTCAAGTCCACCAGTATAGGGGGTGTTCATCCTGAGACCCCACAGTCTTCAACAATGGTTTCCTTCCTAAGACAACATCTTAAAGGGAACCTTTCACCACCTCCACCCACTCCGATTCTATCCTTCGATAGGTAACACTCCACTGATTTTGGCACAGTTGGAATTTTTCCTAACCCGAGTAAGCAGTGCAGTTAGTTTTGGTGTCTGATCTAATAATAAGGCTTCTAATGTCAGGTGGGTGGTCTCAAGGTGGAGAAGACAAGGGAGTGTGCCATGAAAAAAACTGCGCCTTGCACACAACAGAGACAAATGGCTGTCAGGCATTCTTGAGGCCCCACGTTGCAGAAACACTGTTTTTGTTGCAGATCTCGCTGAAGTTTTTTTGAGCCAAACCTAGCAGTGGCTGCAGAAGGAAGGGGAAATATCTAGAAAACACTTAGACTTCTTCCTTCTGTTCAATCCATTCCTAGCTACGGCTCAAAAAACTGCAGCAAAATCTGCAACAAAAAAGCAGCTTGGCCCTCAGCCTATAGATATAGCTAGACTGGCGTATCATACTCCAGTCTTAATAGAGACCCAGACTGGAGAACCTTTGCATTATAACTCGTGAATATGTCCACAAGGTTGCGTGACCACATGAAGTTCTCTATAGCCTCCAAAATGGCTGACCATGTTTGTCACATGCAATAGGAAGAACAGCTCTGGAGCACAGAATGCTGCTCAATTCACATATTATAACAGTATCCTTTGACGGGTGAAAAGCTAGCACCAGTGTAGCGGTATTTTTTATTTGAAGGTCGTACGTAGGATAGCAAATCTTCAGACCTGCCTACATTAAAGTGATTTGCATAAATCTCCTAATATAAAACATTCCCTTTACCCTGAACATATGTTAATTTGCATATGACATGTTAATATGACACATGTATACAGAGCGAGCATCAGTTATTACAGCACGGCTTCACATATGATTCCCACTAGTAATGGATTTCTCATTAGGAACTCACTTTATTTACATAGGGTTTAGGATTTTGTGAAAATTCCATGTGTAGAATTTATACAAATAGTCAGGAATTGTTGATGTTTTAACTGATAGAAGCGCCCCCTATCGATAAACTGACCACAGGGTGCCCTGCTGATAGGAATACCAGTGATGGTCTCTGTGGGAGAAACTAGCAGCAAGTGTTCGACTTCTCTGCAGCACCTCCGCAGGGGAGATGAAGTATTACATGGTGTGTTTGGATAGATTGTTGTATTGGTGATCTGTTTCTCAGCAGAGGTACAAGCTTATAGCTCCATTATATGACCTGTCTCTATAGTATGTTGAATCATATAATTTGGGTAGTTTTCCACTTTAAGGGAGAAGATGGCCCTTGACAATTTCACAATACGAAATGGAGGGTGGCAAAAAGTTGGGAGGATGGAGGTGTACGTCCACTGTTTTTAGTATTTTATAGTCTAGCTCTGCTAGTAGTCTGCTAATAGGGAGATATATTATATTGATACATATATATATACATAACATACCCGTTACAGTACCTATAGCATTTAAAGGGATTGTCCAGGATGAGAGGATAAGGGAATGGAGGGAATTATAACAGAAGCTCAGAATGGGTTCAGAACTAAAAAGAAGCAGTGCACTCCTCACCAATCCCTTGCAGGTCTTTTTGCTTACCAGGTCCTCAGCATATCCATGGCTGAGACAGGTCAAGGTTGGACCAGGGAGTACTGTAGAGACCAGCAGGGACCCAGAGAATGTCGTAATCAAAGTGGTGAGGATCATGAACGTGCTCACAGGATCCTTGGAGAGGAGAGGCTCAGCCTTGCTTTGTCCTTTTTGTTTCTGGGTGGTGAAGAACCTGTGTAGGTCTCCCCTCCCTAGGTGGGGTTGGTGATGACTCAAGTTATTGAGGAGAGAGCAAACACCAGGTCTTTATTTGGGGATGGAGGAGTAACCTCTAAACTCAGACTGCAATGACTTATAGAATGGGCAGTACACAAGACAAGTCCATCCATACCATAGACACTTGTAAAGACAGGGCTGATCCCATTTTTGCTTCTGGTTGGAGGACAACCTGTGCAGGTTTCCCAAATAGTGATGGGTATTGGCCCAGGAAACAAATCCTGAGTTCTAAATGGAGGAGTAAAACCATGTCCAAGTTCTTAGCCTTCTATATACAACCTGTCCACCATCTCCACCCAGTTAAGTGAAATGGTCTCATGATATTGACTCAGAAAGAAACCCCATAACACACATTTGTCAGGTCGAGTAACCCCGCATTCAGACTCATTATATACATTTGTATTTAGGGGAAGGGAAATTCTTCTGTTGGAACGACACTGCGTTGTATGTGAGGCACGTCTCAGTGACACTTCTTAGTCTGTGGGTCCCCACTGGTCTGAGCGACAAATCTATCATCTAATCTGACTCCACAGCTAATCTGCAGTTAGTTCCATAGGTCAGGTGGGACAATTGCTCAGGATCTCACACAGTCACAAATAAGTCTTGTCATACATTCCACACGAAGAATACTAAAACCCACACGACGACCGACACGTACGGGATCATTGCTCCTTTTATCATCTCGTTTCACTCGCTTGTGGGTCATCCTCGTACAATAGATCTAGAAGAGTCCCCGACAAGACTAATGCACACAATTGTATCTGCAATGGACGGAATACAGATGTTACAGGTCCTGGAGATGGTGCCAATATAGTTCTGGTAGAAATGCAAAAACCAGAGCTTACAGAGCACACTCATATCTATCTATCTATCTATCTATCTATCTATCTATCTATCTATCTATCTCCTATCTATCTATCTATCTATCTATCTCCTATCTATCTATCTATCTATCTATCTATCTCCTATCTATCTATCTATCTATCTATCTATCTATCTATTTATCTCCTATCTATCTATCTATCTATCTATCTATCTATCTATCTATCTCCTATCTATCTATCTATCTATCTATCTATCTATCTATCTATCTATCTATCTATCTATCTACTGTATCTATTTATCTATCTATCTATCTATCTATCTATCAATCTATCTATCTATCTATCTATCTATCTATCTATCTATCTATCATCTATCTATCTATCTATCTATCTATCTATCTATCTATCATCTATCTTCTATCTATATCTATCTCCTATCTCTATCTGTCTATCATCTATCTATCTATCTATCTATCTATCTATCTCCTATCTATATCTATCTCCTATCTCTATCTATCTATCTATCTATCTATCTATCTATCTATCTATCTATCTATCTATCTATCTCCTATCTATATCTATCTCCTATCTCTATCTATCTATCTATCTATCTATCTCCTATCTATCTCCTATCTCTATCTATCTACTATCTATCTATCTATCTATCTATCTATCTATCTATCTATCTATCTATCTATCTATCTATCTATCTATCTCCTATCTCTATCTATCTATCTACTATCTATCTATCTATCTATCTATCTATCTATCTATCTATCTATCTATCTATCTATCTATCTCCTATCTCTATCTATCTATCTATCTATCTATCTATCTATCTAAATAACCATATTATACATAAATGGTGCACTCTAACATCAGTGCTTCTATTGTCCTCCCTCTAACACCCAGGACCCCTACTATTCAGCGAAGGCCGTGACCCCTTCATTGTTTATAATGGGTGCCGTCTTTTCCTCAGTCTCATCCCATTCACTTCTATAGGTTGCGGTTGTAATTTCATAATACCGATGAGACAAAACTTTGGGATGAGATAGACAACTTACTGTGAGCTGCAGCACCGTCTCTGCTTCTCCATCACTTGACTCCACCCAGCCCTTCTCCATAGACTTCTATAGGCAGTGTAATTTGATCTTTCAGTGAACTGACAGTCCATCTTGTGAGAACAAGATGAATTCAGGAGAGATTACAGAATGGGTAAAGTGTTTAGGAGTAAGGGAAGAGGAATAGAGTCAGATAAGTGGAGAAAGAGACATTTTTCTCTAATAAGATATATTATAAAGCTTCATGTTTTTATATATGAATTATTGATTTAGGAAAAAAAGTTACTAAAAATTAATGATCATTTATGGTTGACATAATCCGACTTTGTCAACCCTGGCAGATATCCATGTTACATCGACACACCAAAGTTGACCAATGGAAAAGCTCTGAAGGCTTCTCTCTTGCTTGGCTCCTCCTACCTCAATTCTCCATAGACTTCTATGTACATAAGTAATTTAATGCTTCAGAGAGATGACAGTTCACCTTAACAAACACTATATAGCTAGAACTAAAGTAGTCACTCCAATGCCCTCCAACCCGATGTCCTACATCAGATAAGAAGGTCCTCAGATAGTAAGTGCAACGTGGATGAGAAGACGCCACATCTTCCAGGGTTGATGCATAACCACAGTACAAACACATGACGTGTACAGATGAGTCCCTGGAGTGAGACCTGCCAGTTCTCTATGACAACATACACTGTTTGCTCGGTGACATTTATTTTTATTCTATACACAGGGCAGATAGCGCCGTCTGTGCGACATATTATTAGTCACACCACTATAGGGCCATTATATTAGACTTTCACCTCCAGCGGTCATTGTAACAGAGCTTATGCTGCACATCAGCTACAGGGAAGGGAGTCAATGCAGATAATGCTGCTGTCGTAGCCCTGGGGACTACCCCTCCCCCACCGATACTTAGGAGAAAGCATGCAGCACATGATTCCTTCTATAGAAATTGCAACGTCTCTCTCCTTCCACATCAGCTGTTTTTCACAATTAATTCATAGAAATCAGACTACAGAGCCGTATCCATAGACGGTAGTATACAAGAGTGATGAGACTGCCTCTGCATTATGTCATGGCAGCAAGGATGATCAAGGGGCTGCTTGACATGAAGCTGCACATCCCTCCTCTTAAAGAGGTTCTGCAGAGGCTGCAGTGCTTACAGGCGCAGCTGGGCATGTCGTATAAGGTATAACCTATTGAGTTGGAAAGTAATGGATGACGTCTGGCTGTAGCCTTGTGCTTTTCTACAACTCAATGACCTCTAACGTCACATCAAAGGGACTTTACTCAGTATATAACCCAACGTGACATTACAAGGTGTATAGTCCCGGGTGCTATACTGGTACAGAGTGTCGTGACATCACACTGTAACTTGTATATGTCAGGAGGTCACGCTGTATATGTATTCATGATGAAACACTGTGTATGCCATGATGTCACATTGTATATGTCATGACGTTACACCGCATGTCATGGTGTCATACTATGAATTGTCATGATATCACATTGTATAGGACTTGATGTTGCGCTGTGTACAGTACGTCATGATGTCACGTTATGAATGAGATTATGTCACATTGTATATCATGAAATCACACTGTATATGTCATGATGTTTTATTGTATGTTATGATGTCTCATTGTATACATCATGATGCTGCACTGTATATGTCAGGAGGTCACGCTGTATATGTATTCATGATGAAACACTGTGTATGCCATGATGTCACATTGTATATGTCATGACGTTACACCGCATATCATGGTGTCATACTGTGAATTGTCATGATATCACATTGTATAGGACTTGATGCTGCACTGTGTACAGTATGTCATGATGTCACGTTATGAATGACATTATGTCACATTGTACGTCATGAAATCACACTGTATGTCATGATGTTTTATTGTATGCTATGATGTCTCATTGTATACATCATGATGCTGCACTGTATATGTCACATTGTATGTCATGAAGCCAAATTGTATATCATGAAGTCACATTATATACGTCATGAAGTTACACCGCATGTCATGATGTCATACTATGAATTGTCAGATCACATTGTATTTGTATTGGTGTTGCACTGTGTACAGTATGTCATAATGTCACATTGTATATATATCATGAAGTCATCCTGTATATGTCATGATTTCTCATTGTATACAATATAATGTCTCATTGTATACATCATGATATCACACTGTATACGTCATGATGTCTAACTGTATACGTCGCGATGTCTCACTGTATACGTCATGATGTCTCATTGTATACGTCATGATGTCTCGTTGTATACGTCATGATGTCTCAGTGTATATGTCACAATGTCATACTATATAAGTTAAGAAGACATGCTGATAACAACATGAGATAAGATCTTTGGTGCATTAGACAACCCTAACTTCATAGAGACACGTATACTGGATATCCCAATCCTAAACTTTGAATCCCATAATTAGACAGGACAGGGGCCATTCATCAGACCAAAAAAAGTAGAATCTCCTGTGTGACCAGGCTCTTTACATAGTGCAATGCAAAGATCTATAGCTAAAATACATAGAAAATAAGACTTGTATGTCATTGGGGCTCCCCTTCCCCGCTCCATCACTACAAGTAGAGTAGGGGGCTCGGCTGCCATCTAATATAATTGTAGGATGAGGCCTGGACACGTCAGCGCTGCCTATAGAGCAGAGGACACGAAAATACTCACTAGTATGATTTATAATGACAGGAAACTCCATTTATTAAATTTTAATTTTCAGATATTTTTTCTTAAAAATTATAAAAATCACAGCAAAAAATAGAAAGACATTACATATGAGTGGATATATATGGTGACCCTGGTAATAGTGCTCTGTAATATGTTATATACAGGCGTGTTCTGGAAACATATACAAGGCATGCCCCTTATGGATTTGCTGCGTGTCCCTTTAAAGGTACAGTACTTAGCTACATCCATGCTGAATGCACCTGGACCCCACCCCACCCCCTCCCCAGGTGACAGCCTGTCAATCACGTGACACAGAGGCGGACGTCACACAAGGACTGTATTGTTCTTGTATTACTAGATGGAGACTGCAAGACAAACAGAAGTCCTGGAGAAAGTATACAGAGCAAGCTGGCCGGGCGATAAGAAAGAAGCATCTGCCCCGAAACATGTTATACTATAGAAAATATACATGTCACATATACAGACACTATATGGAGTATAGCCGTGTCCAATGGTTGTAGATATAGGGGGGAGGAAGGGGAAGCAACTTATAAAGAACCCCAGGAACCCTCTATGTGACAATGTGACAGATAGATGGATAGATAGATAGATAGATAGATAGATAGATAGATAATAGATAGATGATAGATAGATAATAAATAGATAGATAGATAGATAGATAGATAGATAGATAGATAATAGATGGATAGATAGATAGATAGATAGATAGATAGATAGATAGATGAGATAGATAGATAATAGATAGATGATAGATAGATAGATAGATAGATAGATAGATAATAGATAGATAGATAGATAGATAGATGAGTTAGATAGATAGATAATAGATAGATAGATAATAGATAGATGATAGATAGATAGATAGATAGATAGATAGATAGATAGATAGATGAGTTAGATAGATAGATAGATAATAGATAGATAGATAGGAGATAGATAGATAGATAGATAGATAGATAGATAGGAGATAGATAGATAGATAGATAGATAGATAGATAGATAGATGAGTTAGATAGATAGATAGATAGATAGATAGATAGATAGATAGATAGATAGGAGATAGATAGATAGATAGATAGATAGATAGATAGATAGATAGATAGATGAGTTAGATAGATAGATAGATAGATAGATAGATAGATAGATAGATAGATATGAGTTAGATAGATATGTTTTCCAAGCTGTGGATACATCTGCCATGTGTAGTCCTGCAGGTTGTGGAGATTTCGGGGTATTTGACCCTTTTGCCCTCCAGAATATGATCTCACTAGTAATAGTTGGCTTGTGGACAGGGCACTGGGCATTGGCTTCTGGTTTATCCGGATATATCTGTTGGATGGACATGGAGGGATTCAGTCTCTGCCTAGACATCTCCTCTCACAAGCTAATCCTCTCGGCGCAGTCACGATGACACTATTGTTGGGTGAGCCATGGCCGCAGCTTTGTCGAGGAACCCGAATGTCCTTGTGTCTTTGTACCTCACAAATAACCAAACCAATGTCACCTGGTTACAAGGATAAATGGTGTGCGAGGAGACAATGCATTGCGTGAACCCTCCTGAACTGACAAGGACGTGCGGCCTGTGTGTCGGCGATGAGTAAACAGCGAGTGCTGTAACCTCGGATCTCTGGGGAGTGTTTGGTCTCTGGGAACCCTTCAGGGAATCCGTAACGTTGTCGCTGAATGAACTATAAGGTTTCATATGTAAGGAATAAGAGGCTGTAGAAATGTTCTGTCCCTGAGCAATTGTATATTATACACAATGGCGTAAATTTAGAGAATAAAACAGTGGAATGAAGGACATTTCGTGAGCTACAAGGAGGAGGTAGAACATGGAGGTTTCTTTCGACACTGCTGTTGTGAGAATTCTATAGAAAGCTACAAGGTATACATGTATATATACTATAGCTGCGGCCTCTATGGGCCCAGCTCAGCTTGTCTCCATTGGAGAGAGGAAGCTCTTGTAGGCCCAGTGACATTGAAATCAAGGGCAACCCGGAAAGACTAACAACCTCCTTCATTGTTACACAAGATGGGTGGTGAACAAGCATGGAGCTTGACCTCATCCCAGTCTTGTCTTTGTATTAATAGACTAGTGCAGGAGAAGGAATTGATCGATAAGAGTGTTATACTAAGGCTGTATTCACACTACCAACAGAAGAATAGAGCAGTATAACAGGCTGTAGGTTGAGGACCCATCATGACACCTAACGAATGTGGTTGTTGTCGAAGTAGCTACACAATATATACCCTTTAACCCCTATATAGGGATCCGGACTTTGCTGCAAGATCATTTCCTCTTGGACGAGCCTCCGAGGTGTAGGTGACATCTGTACAGGGATGAGCGAAATGTGCAGTTAGGATGAAGCTAAAGTCTGGGAATGGATGCATTGACTCCATTATGTCAAGAGGATCCACTTGGCACCACTGGTATCTATTGTGTGACGGATTCTGCGCTTCCTTCATGGATTGCATCATAACAGCGTCAATAGAGTATTAGTTGCAGGTGCAATTGAAAAGGGCCCTTGAGTCCGGCTACAACGTAAGAAGGCTTCAGTATTGTTAATGGAACATAATGGTTCGGCCTTGGCACAGATTTTGCACTGGGGCTGAGGAGCTCCAGGTTACCAATGTACAGGTGGTATTAATGTATACTGAAGATCATAAAATATACGGCCATATAGGGTCTCCACTGCACATATTGGTCTTTTCTAGTATTGGGTGAATCTTGCAAGATTCGTGAGGTTTGACTGTTGTAGACCAAACTTGCTATTATAACATAACATAACATAACATAACATAACATAATATAATATAATATAATGTAATAAGTGAAGGCTGAGGGGAGGTGAGTAAACATATCTAACAACTCATACCTCTCCTGGGCTCCATCACAGTGTCCGAGTGGGTCCTCTTCCTCTTCCCTGAATGTTGTCATTGGTCACATGGAGTGTCCTGACAACATGATGATTAGACACTTGACCGTTGTGCGCCTCGGTGGTCTTCTGGGGCCACTGCCATCATTCAAGAGGCCATAAGAGGCTCAAAGAGAATGGGAACCCACTTCCAACATCACAAATTGGGAGATGAAAAAGACTTCTGTATTGGGACCTGCCCTGGGCCTCCAGTCATTACCCTCTGTTGTCTGAAGAGATCCTCATATATAGCAATGTTTTGTGGGTGGCAAACCTCCAAAATGTTTTGTGGGTGGCAAACCTCCAAAATGTTAAATTTGACTCAAAATTTGGGGAAGATTCGAAACAAAATTTGCTCATGTCAAGTCTTTCCTCTGTTGAAAAGAGCAAAGAATAAGAGACAAAGTACTCTATTAGGGGGCATTCACACGGAGTAACGCCAGGCGTGTATTACAGCCGTACAGGCCGGCGTTACGGCAGACTGCCGAACACTTCCCATTCACTTCAATGGGAGCGCTCGTAACAGCGGCGTTTACGAGCGCTCCCATTGAAGTGAATGGGAAATGTTCGGCAGCCTGCCGTAGTGCCGGCCTGTACGGCTGTAATACACGCCCGGCGTTACTCCATGTGAATGCCCCCTTATGGGTAAGGGGACACAAATCAATCATCACCCGTCAGTGGGGGGCACCGAGGATCAGGCCGCCAGTGATCTGATATTGATGGCTATCCTAAGGACTCCAATTCCAGAAAACCCCTTTAAGGGAAACACAAATTGTCTAATTGCCTTGTACTTCAGCCCTCCATCCATTGATCAGAGTTCACTCCGTCTCCATAAGATTTGTAGACTCCTCGTCAACATTCAATGCAACAATCAGCAATTGTTTGCAACTCGCAGCAAAGTGAATGACGGCAAAGATTTATCGAGGAACGCCAGAGCACAAATAATTGCAACCTCCATCATATGGAAAGCTTTACTACAAGAGGAGAGCCATAAAATATAGTATTTTATTGAAATTGTCACGTCGGAAGCCGGAAAACAAAATCATGGCTGGGGCCGTTGTTTACCTGTAGGTGGAATTATTCGGGAATTTAAGGGGGTTCGTTGTAATTTGCAGCAATGTGAACATATTGTGTATGAATAACATGATGTCGCTGTGTCCGTGTACTGACTAATGAGGGACCATCAGGAGACTTACAGAAAGTTCTCCATCTCCGAGACGCTGACATTCACCGGTAAACAAGCCAGCTTATTGGCGGTAATTTATGCAGTCTAGGCATTTTTCGTCTTTCTTATCTGTCCTTTATACACCTCATTACTAAGCCGCCATCCGGGGTACTGGACCTGAAATTCTGCAAATAAGAGTCACACTGAAAAATAGCAATCTCCAGTGCAAAATCTTACAAGCCTCCCGATCTACCATAATACCGGACCCTGGGCCCCTCTGGATGGACCCTGCCATTGTGACCTCAGCACCCTATATATAGGCCTGAGATGAATTTATACGTTTTTTCAGTGACTTTTTGTAGGATTGATGTGCCATATACAAAAACCTGAGTGTTAAAGGGCTGTTCCAGGACTTACTTATAGATAACCTACCCTTACATCATCAACATGTAATTGTGGGGGTTTGACAACCGACACCCTGCCTCTCAGCACTCACAGGCACTGCAACCTCGATCACGTTCATCGATCACATGGTACACCGCCAATTCAGTCCCTTTCAAGTGCTGAGTTGCAATACCAAGCATAGCCACTACAATATATAAGGCGTTGCGCTTGGTATTCGATGGAGAGGACGCAATGCTCCCTGATCTGTGGGCGTCCTGGGTGTAGGACCCCCAACCATTACATATTGATGACCTGTGCTAAGGAAGCCCCCTTTATAATATTGGTTAAATACATTGATTCTGACAAGATCAGTCAATCAACTAGTGTGTTTAAGCTTGTCCTAAATTCCCGATGGTCGATGTCAGGGTAAAAGGGATGGGGCTGTCGAATTTAAATGTGCCAGATTTTATTCACAACATGGTGGCTCAGTGGGGAGCACTACAGCCTTGCAGCGCTGGAGTCCTGGGTTCAAATCCTGCTAGGAATATGTACAAGGCGTTTGTATGTTCTCCCCATGTTTGCATGGATTTCATCCCATACTCCAAAGACATACTGATAGGAAAAAATGTAGCTTGTGAGCCCTATATGGGGCAAGTAGCATATGGTTTGATATATGCGATCTGAGATGTTTGCATTTCTACTAGCTTATATAAGATGCCCATCTCCATATTATGACTCCATTTTAATAGGATTGTTCTAAAAGTGCCTGAGGTTTGTACTGTGCCTGTGATTTATACCGTATACTTCATCTGTATGTCACATGCAGGTAACATGTATGATGATATCCCCCTATTAGCTTTGCTGCTACAAAATATAGACCCAGAGCATAAAGAATAGTTATCAAATCCAATCAAATCCAATACACGTCACTTATATTGAGACAGAGAATACACTATGTATGTATTCTATCTATCTATCTATCTATCTATCTATCTATCTATCTCCTATATATCTATCTATCTATCTATCTATCTATCTATCTATCTATCTATCTATCTATCTATCTCCTATCTATCTATCTATCTATCTCCTATCTATCTATCTATCTATCTCCTATCTATCTATCTATCTATCTATCTATCTATCTATCCCATATCTATCTATTATCTATCTATCTATCTATCTATCTATCTATCTATCTATCTCCTATCTATCTATCTATCTATCTATCTATCTATCCCATATCTATCTATTATCTATCTATCTATCTATCTATCTATCTATCTATCTCCTATCTATCTATCTATCTATCTATCTATCTATCTCCTATCTATCTATCTATCTATCTATCTATCTATCTCCTATCTATCTATCTATCTATCTATCTATCTATCTATCTATCTCCTATCTATCTATCTATCTATCTATCTATCTCCTATCTATCTATCTATCTATCTATCTATCTATCTCCTATCTATCTATCTATCTATCTATCTATCTCCTATCTATCTATCTATCTATCTATCTATCTCCTATCTATCTATCTATCTATCTATCTATCTATCTTCTATCTATCTATCTATCTATCTCCTATCTATCTATCTATCTATCTATCCCATATCTATCTATTATCTATCTATCTATCTATCTATCTTCTATCTATCTATCTATCTATCTATCTATCTATCTATCTATCTCCTATCTATCTATCTATCTATCTATCTATCTATCTATCTATCCCATATCTATCTATTATCTATCTATCTATCTATCTATCTATCTCCTATCTATCTATCTATCTATCTATCTCCTATCTATCTATCTATCTATCTATCTATCTATCTATCTTCTATCTATCTATCTATCTATCTATCTATCTCCTATCTATCTATCTATCTATCTATCTATCTATCTATCTATCTATCCCATATCTATCTATTATCTATCTATCTATCTCCTATCTATCTATCTATCTATCTATCTATCTATCTATCTCCTATCTATCTATCTATCTATCTATCTATCTATCTATCTCCTATCTATCTATCTATCTATCTATCTATCTATCTATCTATCTCCTATCTATCTCCTATCTATCTATCTATCTATCTATCTATCTATCTTCTATCTATCTATCTATCTATCTATCTATCTATCTATCTCCTATCTATCTATCTATCTATCTATCTATCTATCCCATATCTATCTATTATCTATCTATCTATCTCCTATCTATCTATCTATCTATCTATCTATCTATCTATCTATCTATCTATCTATCTCCTATCTATCTATCTATCTATCTATCTATCTATCTCCTATCTATCTATCTATCTATCTATCTATCTATCTATCTATCTATCTATCTATCTATCTATCTATCTGTATATATGAGTATCCCACCCCCTCCCAATATAATCCCTTTTACTTATGAGATCATGTCTCAAGAGACTTTCAAGGTCACCCCCATCTTCCTCCATATGCTCGCTGCTCAGATTACCTGATTATTAGGACAGACAGACAGACAGACAGATAGGAGATAGATAGATAGATAAGAGATAGATAGATAGATAGATAGATAGATAGATAGGAGATAGATAGACAGACAGACAGACAGACAGACAGACAGACAGACAGATAGATAGATAGATAGATAGATAGATACTGTAGAAAGATAGATAGATAGATAGATAGATAGATAGATAGATAGATAGATAGATAGAAGATAGATAGATAGATAGATAGATAGATAGATAGGAGATGGATAGATAGATAGATAGATAGATAGATAGATAGATAGATAGATAGGAGATAGATAGATAGATAGATAGATAGATAGATAGATAGATAGGAGATAGATAGATAGATAGATAGATAGATAGATAGATAGATAGATAGGAGATAGATAGATAGGAGATAGATAGATGATAGATAGATAGATAGATAGATAGATAGATAGGAGATAGATAGATAGATAGGAGATAGATAGGAGATAGATAGATAGATAGGAGATAGATGGATAGATAGATAGATAGATAGATAGGAGATAGATGGATAGATAGATAGGAGATAGATAGATAGATAGATAGATAGATAGATAGATAGATAGATAGATAATAGAGATAGGAGATAGATAGATAGATAATAGATATGAGATAGATAGATATGAGATAGATAGATAGATAGATAGATAGATAGATAGATACATAGATAGATAGATAGATAGATAGATAGATAGATAGATAGATAGATAGATAGATAATAGAGATAGGAGATAGATAGATAGATAGATAATAGATATGAGATAGATAGATATGAGATAGATAGATAGATAGATAGATAGATAGATAGATAGATAGATAGATAGATAGATAATAGAGATAGGAGATAGATAGATAGATAGATAGATAATAGATATGAGATAGATAGATATGAGATAGATAGATAGATAGATAGATAGATAGATAGATAGATAGATAGATAGATAGATACATAGATAGATAGATAGATCCTTTACCTGGGTACTGAAGATGATACAATATAGAACACAAATTCCTCATTGTCTGAACACTCCCATAACAAATACTACACTGATTAATGATCATTAGGATTTCTCGGCCCCGGGAGTCTTTGGCACCTTCCAGATGGTCGGTCTTACTCTGCTGACTTTTTGGATTTTCTGTGATAACACTTTCAAAAAGTTTCAAAAACAAACAAGGTCGCTCAAGGTTGATTTTTTTTTTTTTTTTTTTTACCAGACTGATGGATTTTTACATTTTGTTATGCAAAGTTAAGTGTGAGAGAATTGAGCTGTTAATGCTGCGCCACCCACGGTGTACTCTGTGAGGATAGCGTTTAACTGCTTGTCAGGGGGCTGACATTGTAAATGACTGTGTTAGCGCATCAAAATACAACAGTGCCTGCAAGAATAGCAAGCCATTGCCCGAATCATGGGGACTATGAAAAACGTCTACGGTCTCCCCATCTGCATGACCACACTGAAAATAGGGAGCCTAAAATTACTATTGGAGATATTTGTGGCATATGGAATATAAGGGTGTACATAAGGGCTTCATTGTAAGCAGAGGGGTTCCTTCCGTGAGAAAATCAATGTCCGACTGTTTTGAGAGACTTGAACCATGACAAGGGATATCATCCAAGCCCAAGTGATTTTTCAAGTGTCTTTAATGGGTCGAACAGTGACTCACACCCTCTCACCATCTACCTATAGGTGGCACCGCAGAGACAGTTGGACTTTTGCCAGGAGTGCATATTTACTAACATATTTACTGGGAAATAGGTACATTTAACTCTCACCCCAAGGATAACGCCCCCTGTTTACTGAAACAGGCCCTAAAATCTGTTTGGGATGTGACTATCCCTCTTGTGCCCCAGGGCTTACCCAAAATTTTTGGGATAATGACCGTAAATTTGAGAGATCCACGACAAGTTCAGCGCAGTTGGCAAGGATATAGCCAAGTTCCATCCAAGAATTGTTCAAACAAAGGCACCAACCCGGGGACAGATGTGACACTGTTTTTGGAAGAAAGCAGCCAAGAACCCCCTTAAGTATGGATTTATGTTGTCTAAATGCTGAGACTAAGGGGCCAAGAAGTGGGCCAGTTCTTCTCCAGCAACAGGTCCAACCCTGGCAATTACTAGTGAAGAATGGATGCCGACTCTTACTGTGCGAATTGTCCATGTGGTGATCTCAAGGAAATGCACCTCTGGTAGAATAGATAGATTGAGATCGCTCGTATTGATACATCTCACCGACAAAGTAAAAAACTGAACATATCGGTGAAGATGAGACATGGAGAAGTCATAGTTGAATAACCGTTGTGTATTTCCGAGCTGACGAAGGCAAGACGCAGAAGAAAGACAAATGACATTGTGTGATAGGACAATCCATTGGGTTTCGTAATTTCAGAAGACACGCTGAGATAGTTATCAGATTCTGTTATATATGGCTGCTACATGAAACCAAGACGTTACTGGCATTCCCAATGAGGGTTAAAGGGATGCTCCTTATTAGAGAACTACTCACCTCGATATGTTATTTTCTGCAGAGTAAGGTGTGTTTTGTGGCTGGCCAGGGCTACCATATAAGCCAGCATCGCAACGACAATCTAGAATAGAGACAGCTCAGGGAAAACTGATACAATGGGGCAGATTTATCAATCCCGCTACACCATTGAGGGATACATGCTTGGTGAAAGACCCTTCCTTGTGCCAAACGTGTGCCACAATCCCATCCATGGGACGGCCCAAGGCGAGTCTTCCTTGGCCCAGCATATTCATTATAACTCGTGCTAGTTTTCTGACATGAGTTAAAAATTAGGAACTGGCATAGATTTTCTTTCTGGCGCTGGGTTGTTCGGCTGATTTATGAAGAGCCTCTTCATAACTCTCCTGTTCTCTGTGCCAGTTGGGCATCTTTATTAGGACTAACGTACAATACGCCAGTCTTAATGAATCTACCTAAGGAGGAACTGCAAGACAAAGCTCTTCTCTGATTGGTGTCCTTTGAATTCTTGTGTTATGCCCCGCCCCCTCGGAGCCTGAACTAGCAATATTACAAACTATTTGTGTTGACTAAAGTGTTCCAGATTTTGTTGTGGTTTTTTGGACCAAAACCAGGACTAGACTGAGCAGAAGTTAGAAGTATAAAGACTTCCTGTATATTTCCAATTCCATTTGTACCCATTCTTGGCTTTGGCTCAAAAAACTTCAACAAAAAAAGCTGTGTTTCCACAATGTGGGGCCTCAGCCTTAAGGGAATTAATCTAATAGGGGTTCAGCAACCTACGACACACCTACTGTGACACTACAACTCCCAATGTGTCCAGACAGATTTTGGGGCAAGCTAGAAGTTGTAGCTTTACAACAGCTGGAGTGTCATAGGTTGCTGACCCCTAATATGGGTCAGTCACATGACTTTCTACCTGGCTTTTATAGAAGAGTGTTGTGGGCATGCTCTGTGACCTATGCAGATGTCAATGTGCAGGAAAGGGGCTGTGTCCATCACCTACAGTATTGTGAATAGCTGATCCTGATTTATATAGAGGTGTTAACTTTCATTGTATCTTTCATTCCGATTGCTGTGAAGTGATCTCAACAGAGCCGGACATGTCTGCTTATTATGAGGTTCAATGACCAGAGAAAACCCACAAGATTTTAGGATTATTTTTTAATATAAATTGTGAAATGAAAAGTTTTAAAAACAATACCTTTTAATGGCACATTTTCCAAAAACTGGACAATTGCTCTGTCCTTTACAGCTAGAAGAAGAGGTGTTATTTATGAGACAGGTGAACCAAATTGAATCCGTGCCCCTGGGGAATGGAAGCTTATCTTAAGCTTTACTTTTATAGGTAGACTTACGCAGGAATGCATTGGGTTTATGTACGAGATGACAGAGGTGCTATCAAATTTCTGTAAGACAAAGTCTGCCATATCTTAAAGGCGATGTGTCGCTAGAAAATTGCCTATTTTTTGACACAAGTTTTACAAGTATGTTAAAAATATTTTTTAACAAAGTTTGATCTATTTAATTTTATCTGTATTTTTTTTTACGTAGTATATCCTGCAATTTTAACTCTTACCACTAAGCCAATTGAAGACTGACAACTTTCCAATTCTGTTGTTTTTTTTTTTCTCATTATTTACATCACATGCAAAGTCACAATAGAAGATAACACCCCTATAGAGCCATCATTACATCTCCTCCCCCTCCCTGCACAGAACATGTCCCAAGGATCGCAACAAGTCTTGGTTTTAATAAATATTCCTTTATATACCTTTTAAGACGGTATACGGTCTTTCCAACCCACATCCCCTTCCTCTCTATATTATTATCTATTTGCAGAAAGTTATTATGAATATTGATTCCAGTTTTCGAGAAATTAATTCCAACTACTGTGCAGGCAGATCATTCCTCAAAGGAAATCCATAATGATCTATACCGTAGATGAATGATTTCGAGATTCTCTTCTATAGGATCAGACCGCTCACTATATACAACCTTAGACCACCCCAGTCATCCTCTGACTGCCATAGAAACATTTCACAGTGCTGGATCTAACAACGTGGACGTGCACGTCCCACTGTTTCGGAGCGGGAGCGCTTTTAACGCTTTAATGTCACCATCATATTTTATCTTCTATTCTTTTCTATTGAATAGGAATGAAACAGATGTTTGTAAAGAGCACAGATGGGCCGGGATACAGTAGCAGAGAGAGTAAAGCTGTCCATACATGTTATAGTCATTTGAAGAGAAGTCTCCTCTTTGAGCTAGTCTTCACAATATGATAGAGCACACGGGCAGCTTAAAGGGATATGCCATAAATGTGTGAAACCTGCATGTATCTTGTCTCCCTGACCTCCATTTTGCACCTACTAAGAATACAACCTCCTCCAATAGGTGCCGCTTTAGTGATTCCAGCGCAGTTAGAATTTTTTCTCTAGCCCTCACCCTTCCTGAGCAATCAGTGTTTTTAGTTTCAGCACCCAATATGCTAATTAGGTTATCTATTGTCAGGTGGGTGGTCTTCACTGGACCTCCCACTTGATAGCTTTAGTTATACTGGGCTAAAACCAACACCACTGATTGCTCAGGAATAGAGATGAGCGAACACTAAAATGTCCGAGGTTCGAAATCCGATTCGAACAGCCGCACACTGTTCGACTATTCGAATGGATTTCGAACCTCATTATAGTCTATGGGGGGAAATGCTCGTTTTAGGGGTATGCAAAATTAGATAAAATTATACTTACAAAGTCCACGAGTGACGGTCGGGCTGGTTTCTCCTTGAAGTCTTCTCCCGGCGCAGCGCCCCCGCGGTGTCTTCCGGCTGGAATTCACTCTGCCTAGGCATTGGGGCCTAGGCAGAGCCGACTGCGCATTCGAGGGCATGCCCGCACATGCGCAGTCGGCTCTGCCTAGGCCGGATGCCTAGGCAGAGTGAATTCCAGCCGGAAGACGCCGCGGGGATGCTGCGCACGGAGAAGACTTCAAAAGGTAAGAGAAGAACCAGCGTTGATTGTCAGAATGTATAGCATTAGTACGAGTACAAGTATTTTGAATACCGTAGTATTCGATTGAACACCTACTCGATCGAACACTACTCGCTCATCTCTACTCAGGAACAGCGAGGCCTAGAAAAAAATTCTATCTGTGGCTTGGGACCTACTGAAGGATGCTGGAGATGGGGAAAGTAATGAGAGGCCCACTTTAAGGGCCACATTGCCACAATATTTAGGGTTCATAAACCACTCTCCTTAGCCCTCAGCAAATTACCAATGACTTCCGGTTTGCCTGTTTTATATTTATTATACATGATTATGGAGTCGGTCGTCTTGCCCAAGCTTTTCCGCTGCTGTGTTAACATCATTTAGTGATATACTTTACAGCACCGTCATTGTCATAGGCAGCAATAGTCTGGAGCTGACTCATTGACATCTATGGTTGAGTTTTCCAGACATGGTCTGTGCTGGGAGGGAGAACAGATAAGCTCTGACAATCATCTATTGTCAGTAGTGGATGTAATGATGGGTCTATAGAGGTGTTATCTTCTATTGTGATCCCATCTGTCTTGCTTGTGATGTAAATGAGGTGACTGAGGCAATGAAACTCCCCAGAGATGTTTCAGTCTAAGGCTGGTCTTACGCTACCGTAATGTAAGTCCGTAAATGGTCTGCAATTGAGGGTTTTCAATTGCGGACCATTTGCGGACACATTATAGTCAATGCGGCCTCTTACACCACTGAATATTTTATCCGTAGCGTGGCTGGGCCGCAACCGTGGCCCCCAATTTATAGCACATGTCCGTAATGGCCGTGAATTGCGGCACTGCACGGACTCGCCCATAGAACTCTATGGCTGAGTTTCAGCAGGACACGGACGTCTGCAGAGTTTATGTTGCCGATCAGCGCCGCACCTCCCATGAGGCGACCTGAAGCAACCGCTTCAGGCGGCGCTATGCCGGGCCCCGGGGGGGGGGGGGGGCGGCATTTTTGCTGACCTAAGCCAGTCCAGGACAGCTTCCAGGACAAGCTGTCCTGGACTGGCTTAGCGTCACCGTCTCGGCAGCCCGGCACAAGAAGCGAGCGGTGGATTGAGAGGGCCCTGTGGACACAGCGCTGCTCCACCGGTCTCCCCTGCTAACGCCATCCCTTTGCTCCGCCCTGCCCCCCTTTGCTCCACCCCACCCCCTCTGCTCAGCCCCCTCCTCCCGGCTCATAAAAGCTAGGTTCACCCCTGTTGCCGATCAGCAACTAGTGCACCGTACATTCAATACGTTCGTGTAAGACCAGCCTAAGACTAATCCTGCTGGACAGTACGACAGTGCAGGATATGGTACTTTTTTAAAATAAAAAAATGAAAAATAAAATAATCCAAAAATATGTTTTTTAAAATTTTATGTAAAAACCTGGTTTAAAAATTGGCCCTTTTTGGTGAGACCTTCCCTTTAAGTTTCTGATTTCTGGAGGGCCTAAGAGTAAGAACAAGCCTGAATATAGTTGAGCTGTAATACCAAACACCGCCAGTAGTCAAGGGTGGCACTGTTTTTAATAATTTTTAAGACACAGATGCCAAGCCTTATTATCAGTCTGGTATTTTACATAGTTACATTCTAAAACCTTTGGAGTATATTTTTGGTCGCCCATAAGGATTTTTAAGGCTCATTTTTCATGCTCTGCCCCTATGGAGCTCGTACACTCCTGTGCAGACGGTGCATGATGGATCTTTGCTTCATCTCTTTGTTAATTATTTCCCAGAGCTTCAAAGTTCCTGAGTCTGGTTCAATAAAATCAAGAAAGCAGATAGCGGTGACATACTTCGGACCGGCTATAAAAATGAGAGCCTCGCGCTTCCTATCAATGCCGCCATTATAATCCCCTAACCTTGTGCACCATGAGTAATTATTCAAAGTACTTTTTAGTTAATGGAATTAGAGAGAAGCGAAAAGTTGTTGGATCTTCTCCTGTTACCGCAATAAAAACTGGTAATAATCTCAATTCTTCAAGCATGGAGCGTAGTCAGCTGCAAATATCTGCATTTGGGTGAGAAAAGGGATGTAACACCGCAGCCAATGGATAACCTACTGTAATATGGAGCAGAATGTGGTGCAAGTCAATATATTCCATTAGAATCAGCGCCCCTGACCCTTGATTCGAAACTGCATCCACTTAGCATCCTATAGGACCTGGCGCACACTCATCGTCAGATGGTTTTGTCTCTTATTCCAGGAAAGCATTGGCTTATTATTGGAAATCCTCTTGGGAAGATTTCGGTAGCACCCCGCCAGGACCTTCCCTCTCCATAACATCACCATAGAACTACACTGCACTCTTTGGTGGCCATATAGGGCTGTATGGAATTTTTTATACATGTACAATCTGTACTGTATGGGCCTTGCAGAAGGAGGATTACAATGGAAGTTAACGCACACCTAAAGGGATTTTCCGGACAAACTGGTAAACCCACTAACGGCCATGGAAGGTATTAAACAAAAAAGAAAGCATATATATATATATATATATATATATATATATATATATACCCCTATTATTATTTAGGAGAATATAGAAACAAGACAGATGGGATCACAATAGAAGATAACACCTCTATAGACCCATCATTTCATCCATTGTCCCCCAGCAGGCAGAGATTGTACTAACTCTAGCTTCCCATGTAATACTGTGCTGAGGCATTACAGGAATGGTAGCAGAGCAAAGAGAAAGAGAAAACTAAGCCTCAAGATGGTGTAGGAGCAGAGTAAGGGGATCTTCACCATATTAGTGCAATATATAGAAAAATAGCAGCAAAAAGCGCTAAAACATCCTCAGTTTGCAACCGCTCTAAGACTTCTTAGAGAAGAATAATTTGTTTTGCAAGTTCTATCACTCATTAAAATCTATTGTCAGGGACAGATCTGCCTGCGGGTGTAAGTAGCCTCCGATTGTTCGTGCAGTAATGGGGCATAATAGGCCTTCTTATGATTTTTACTACATGTGCTGATTATAATTGCCTGCGCCCGGCCAGCACAGAGGCGGTCATGTCCTTGTGTCATTTTTATCATATTATTTTTTGTGCTTTCCTTAAAACCCCACAGTCTTCATCGCTATAATTAAATGAATTCTTCTCTCATGAATGTATGCATATGTATCACCGGGAATATATTGGATTACATTCTGTACATACAAATGAATGCCCGGCCATTTCATTCATGGCTACCTGGTCTGCCGGAGCAAGAGCTCCTCTCCTGTATTGTATGATCGGGTTGTTAGACAATGTACCATAAACAGTACCGCACCCTCTACAGGTTGGGCACGGTATTACAGCTTAGACCCTTAAAGGGATTCTACCATTAAAAAACTTTTTTTTCTAGGTAACACGTCGGAATAGCCTTTAGAAAGGCTATTCGTCTCCTACCTTTAGAAGTGCTCTCCGCCGCGCCGTTCGTTCGAAATACCGGTTTGTAGCGGTATGCTATTTAGTTCTCTCGCAGCGATGGGGGCGGGCCCCAGCGCAGGAAATTGCGATGGGGGCGTCGCCATTGCTGCTCGAAAACCGACTCCAGCGCCACCTCTGTCTTCTTCTGCATCCTCCCCTTCCTTCTTCGGATTGACGTCGGACGCCTGCACAGTACGATCTGTTAGGCGAGCTTCACCGAGCGTACTGCGCATGCGCGAAATTGCGGTGTTAACACTATGGCCGTGGGCATGCGCAGTACATTCGGCGAAGTTCGCCGAACAGAACGTACTGCGCAGGCATCCAACATCAAGCCGAAGAAGGAAGGGGAGGATGCAGAAGAAAATAGAGGTGGCTCTGGAGTCGGTTTTTGAGCAGCAATGGGGACGCCTCCATCGCATTTCCTGCGCATTTCCGCCCCCATCGCTGCGAGAGAACTAATTAGCATACCGGTACAAACCGGTATTTCGAACGAACGGCGCGGCGGAGATCAATTCTAAAGGTAGGAGACGAATAGCCTTTCTAAAGGCTATTCCGACGTGTTACCTAGAAAACATAGTTTTTTAATGGTAGAATCCCTTTAACAACAACTCAACTCCATTGATAGAGGTGTTATCTTCTATTGTGATCCTAACACTACTTAAGCCAAGACACTGTCGTAAAACCTAAACTGGATTAAAAAGCAGATAATGGGGCCCAAATTTCCTCCGTGTGGCATGTCTGACGTCAGTGGACCACAGATATATAAAAAGCCAATCTTAAAGGCGCTGTCTGAGCCTAAATCTGTATCGGTGCTGCAAACGGTGGTGAACAAATATTAAAAATGTCCTCCGTTTCCAGCGCCGGAACAAGCAATATTCGCAGCACCTATACAAGTGTAACCAACGTCTTGGACAACCCTTCTCTATAAATCATACGACAGAATAAAATAAATGAGGTAAAAAATACCAACTCTGTAACTGCATCAAATATGGACCCGCTGTAACAGCAAAAATGACTACCCAAGACGAATACGATTCCTTGGGATACGTCATTAAAGCGTCTCCAGATTTACATTCCATTAGTCTCAGTCATCCTGAAGATCAAATTTTCCAAGAATCAAATTCAGCGGAGAGCCGGCACGGTTCACTTTCCCTCCGCTCCCCCATTACTATGGCTGACTTAGCATATCTGGGATCATCTTCTGCATGGCTTCTGGAGTCACGCGGAAATCAATATCTGTAACATGATGCATTCGCAGTGGAGAAATATCGGCCATATTGCCGCGAGCGCGTCGGGTGTAGTCTCATAAGCGCGGAGAGGATTACCGAGCCGTTCATTAATAGTTTCTGATAATTAGTGTCTGTAGAAGTGTTTTACAAATTAGGACAAACATGCATCAGGCACTTTTACTTCCAAAGGATAATTAATTGCTTCTTTTATTGTACTGTACATTACAGCCACATGTCCTTAGAAAGCAGGTGGGAATCCATGGGGCTGGTGTCTCTATGGCAACTGCAGTGCGGACCCTGGCCTTTGCATCGCGATGCGTGCTGTCACCCTCACATGGATGTGACAATCGAGTGGTGGTGTGCAAGGCGGTGGACGTCTGACCTACCGAATTGTGTTTGGGCTTTGGAGATCAAGGCGCTTCATGATTCGGGAGAATCAAGACCTTAAAAGTCAATGGGGCGAATTTATTGTGCAACAACACAGAAATGGTCACCTTGTCGCTGGGGGTTCTAGGAAACATCATGGGGTCATCCGTCCAAAAATGTGATTTTGGAGATGCAACTTATTAACCTTTAGATCTGACCATCTATTTCTCCTCACCAGAACTCACTTCGACTATCTGACCCATCTATCAAAGTTAA
Organism: Leptodactylus fuscus; assembly: GCF_031893055.1. Classification (NCBI taxonomy): domain Eukaryota; kingdom Metazoa; phylum Chordata; class Amphibia; order Anura; family Leptodactylidae; genus Leptodactylus; species Leptodactylus fuscus. The sequence goes on along the minus strand of NC_134273.1, from coordinate 76,656,552 downwards.
CGGAACCCCACTTTCCCCAGTACCACGGGCCCGATGTCTTGGGGTTACCCTGGACTCCGACCTATCCTTCAAATCACACGTTCAAACCCTCAACACCTCCTGCCGCCTCCAGCTCAAGAATATCCATCGAATCCGCTCCTTCCTCACCCCTAAAACTACCAAGATGCTCGTCCAGGCCCTCATAATCTCCCACTTAGACTACTGCAACACCCTCCTCCATGGACTCCCAGCAAACACCCTCACCCCCATCCAATCCACCTTAAATTATGCTGCTCGCTTAATCCACCTCTCCCCCCGATCTTCATCGGCTGCTCCCCTCTGCCAGTCCCTCCACTGGCTACCCATAGCCCAGCCAATTGAGTTCAAGCTACTAACGCTAACATACAAAGCCATCCACAACCTGTCCCCTCCATATATCTCTGACCTAATCTCCCGCTACCTGCCCACACGTAACCTCAGATCCTCCAATGACCTCCTACTCCGCTCTTCTCTCATCCGCTCCTCACACAACCGTCTCCAAGATTTCTCCTGTGCATCCCCCATACTCTGGAACTCCTTACCACGACACATAAGACTGATCCCCACAATCACAGGCTTCAAGAAGGCCCTGAAGACTCCCCTATTCAGGAAGGCCTACAACCTCCAATAACACTATCACCGCACCACCATCTGTACAGTCTCCCCCTCTCCTCCTGTCTCTCCCCCCTTCCCCCATAGATTGTAAGCCCTCGCGGGCAGGGCCCTCTACCCCACTGTGCCAGTCTGTCACTGTTAGTTTTATATCTGCCTGTATATTCCGTGTACTGTATGTAACCCCCAAATGTAAAGCACCATGGAATTAATATAATAATGTACAGCACCATGGAATTAATGGTGCTATATAAATAAACAATAATAATAATGATAATAACACTAAGGCCCCATGTTGCGTAAACGTTTTTTTGTTGCAGTATTTTAAGCCAAAACCAGTAGTGGTTCGAGCACAAGGGAGAAGTATAAGAACTTCCTATATATTTTCCATTCCTCTCGTAGAAATTTTTGGCTTTGGTTCAAAAAACAACAAAAAAAAGTTGCATTTCGGCAACGTGGGACCATCGTCTAAGTGAGTTCTGGCGAGGAGGAGTTTGGGTATATTGAGATGTCTTACCTACCTTAAGTGGTGACTCGAGTGGTGGCAGCTTCTTGTGTGGACGTGTGATTGTAGGGGTCACTCCACTCCTGTGTAGACTAGTGTGATAGGTGGGTGTGGAGGAGAGGTTCCCCTCTTATGGTTGCATGTGCATGTCCGGTTAGGTGCATGGATACCCCACCGAATTGGTATACAGTGAGCAGATATATCTTGTGTATACTCATGACAGTACTGTATACTACAAGCACATGTCCTTAGAAAGCAGATGGGAATCCATGTGGCTGCTACCTCCATGGCAGCTGCAGTGCGGACCCTGGCCTTTCCAATGCATGCTGTCACTGTCACATGGATGTGGTGGTTTTCAAGGCGATGGAAGTTTGACCTATCGAAAAGTGTTCACCTGTATATCTGGTTTGGTGTTCAAGGTGGTTCGTAGTTGTCAAAAATAGTCACAATCGATCTATTCAAGACCTTAAAAGTCTGAAACAAACACAGAAATGGTCCGCTTGTCACTAGCAGAGGGGCTTTCATAGTTTGATCAAAATGCAGACCAAGAACCTCATCTTCATGTATTTTATATACAGTAGTGTTGGTATTGCAACTTTTTGTGTTTGCAGATCTGTTATGCCATGTGTGTTAGTTTTGTGGTGTACAGGGCATAAAATATTGCAAATTTTATATGTAAATCTGGTTTTTGCACAAGAAACCGTGTGGCATGTCTGATCAAAATGCAGACCAAGAACCTCATCTTCATGTACTTTATATACAGTAGTGTTGGTACTAGCAGAATGCTGTTGCAACTTTTTGTGTTTGCAGATCTGTTATGCCATGTGTGTTAGTCTTGTGGTGTACAGGGTATAAAATATTGCAAATTTTATATGCAAATCTGGTTTTTGCACAAGAACTTAGCAACTTTTTTTGTGCAGCCCTTCCGACTTACACCTGAGCTGGCATCGATTTCATTCTACGGACTCATGATGAGCGTCCCAACAAGAGATTGGTGCTTGTCCTCTTTGACCACACGGTAGCAGTGACATGCTTGCATATGTAGACTATGTCCTCCGCTGTCACTGACCCATCAATGAACCCAGGAGAGGTTATTCTTTAGGAGTCCGTGACAGGAGCTATGCCCCGGGGAACAGACATCATGCTATTGTTCCCCTGCCATAGTGAATATTACCACCGATTCTTTATAACCCCAAGTTTAGAGTGGATTTTGTTTCCATATAACCTCAAGCGTCAATATGGCATCGTGCCCGTGTGTCATTATTCCACAATGAATCAACCGGTTTAACATCTCAGAACCTATAAAACGCAGATCTAAAATGTAATTGATTATATTATTTAATTACTGCATTGTTCACGTTGCGTTCAGCTACATTTGATGGGCATGTTTGAGAAGTGTCACCGAACCAGTGGCCTAGACATATACCGCTCTGTGCCTAGGCAGTTATATACTGTACGCCTAACCGGCGCTTCTTAAGTAGAGTTTGAGACACAGTGTCCTTGGCTGGGCGGACATTCTCCCTCTCTTCTAAGGAGATGTAATCGGTTACTTGATAAATGGCTACCAATAGGCTAAGAACACAGGCAGTCTTATTGCGCAGCCTTAACTTGTACTGCATTAAGACAAAGCGAAGCGCTTGTCAAATTCTTAGATCAGATTACAAGATATATTGACGGTCCATGGATTAGTACATCCATAGCGGTCTGTCTCGGTGTGACATCTCTCTCCACACCTCTTTGTGACTTGTTGGGTCCTTTGAGCCCTCTCAGCAGCTGCTGCCTGGAATAATAAGGCGAGTAATGTCGGTTTGCATAATTCATGATTACAAGGTGCATGTATTTGTTGATAGGAAAAATATTTCATCTACACAGCTGCACATGTAACCCGGCGTCGCCAGCGGAGGGGAATGACTGCTTATAAAAGGTTGCACTGGCTCAATGCAACGGTAGCATTCGGAGGCCGATATTTCACATCGGATGTTAGATTATTATTACGTTGCAGAAAATGAAGACTTGGAAGAGTAATAGCTAGTGTTATTGGAAGTCAGTAAATTGGATGAAAGGACCCAAATCCCAAAATTTAAAGGGGGTGTCCATGTTGGAAAATCAATGGAACAGGGCAGTAACACTGTGGTTACCGCCCACTTGGCTAATAGATAGAAAATACAAATTTTGCATTGGGGGAGTATGACCTTGGCAGCAAAGGATTTTCCAACATGGACACTCCCTTTGTGAAACTATAACTACTATGGAGAGAGGGATATTCACATCACACATTCATAGTCCGTTGATTCATTCCATTATCTATCAACACTTTTGGTAGGCCATTTTAATCTTTACTATAAACAATCTCTTTGGACAAAGGGGTTTTCAGTAGAGATGTGCAAGTAGTGTTCGATCGAGTAGGTGTTCGATCGAATACTACGGTATTCAAAATACTCGTACTCGATCGAACACTACTAGCTGTTCGAAGTTTAAGGTTCGATGCAGAACCAGCGTTGATTGGCAGAATGCTATACCTTCTGCCAGTCAACGCTGGTTCTTCTCTTACCTTTAGAAGTCTTCTCCCTGCGCAGCGTCCCCGCGGCTTCTTCCGGCTGGAATTCACTCTGCCTAGGCATCCGGCCTAGGCAGAGCCGACTGCGCATGCGCGGGCATACCCACGCATGCGCAGTCGGCTCTGCCTAGGCCCCGATGCCTAGGCAGAGTGAATTCCAGCCAGAAGACGCCGCGGGGGCGCTGCGCCGGGAGAAGACTTCAAGGGGAATCCAGCCCGACCGTCACTCGTGGACTTGGTAAGTATAATTGTATCGAATTTTGCCTACCCCTGAAACGAGCATTTCCCCCCATAGACTATAATGGGGTTTGAATTCTGTTCGAACAGCCGAACAGTGTGCGGCTGTTCGAATCGGATTTCGAACCTCGGACATTTTAGTGTTCGCTCATCTCTAGTTTTCAGTAATCTCAGTTTAGCTGTTGTTGCATTAAGGTTTTCGTGCTGACATGTGAAGCTTCTGCAGTTTTTAGGACATGACTATGCTGACCCAATCAGGGATATTTAAACCCTTTTCCTGCTCCTCCAGGTGCCTGCTATTTGGTTGTACTTTAGTGAGCCATCCATACCCTGATCATTTGCACTGGAGTGCTCTAATATTGACCTTTGGCTTGTGATCTGCTTGTCTTCTGATTTTGACTTTGGTGTTACCTCTCAGACTAACCTTTGACTTTGACATCTTTTGATTCATCTCCCTGGTTTTGATCTGTCTAGAGCGTTTATCGTGGGTTCTGGTTAGACTTCAGTTTGTAGAGCGTTTATTTCTTATTACAGTTTCTGTGGTGATAACCTGGGACCCAAACGAAGCACAAGTCCACGTGGCTTCGCGGCTGGAGCTGGGTGTCCAGGTCCGCAATGTATGAGATTTAAAGAGAAACCTTCATGTCCTCAAAGATGTGTGGTATGATACACCACTACAAAGCCCACTGTCACTTTTCCTGATATGTTCATACATTTCCTTCTAGACTATATACGGACAACTACGTTTTTCCATTTGGGTATGCTAATGCCCAGTTTACTGAAAAAATTCAGGAAAAATAACAAAGGAACAACATAATAGAGAATTATAAGAAAAAATGCTCCAGAATTGTTATTTCGTGTAGAATACAATTTCTGTAGCTGTGACAGGTCTTCTCTGATACTCCCATAACTCCGCACTGTGCGGTGAAGTCCCCCTTTAATAAGGAAGGCGATTTCCTTTATCCCTCCATTACTTCCACTTGTTTCTCACTCCCGTCCTTTCATCATTATTTTTCTCACCATCGTGGTGAAAATGAACGCGTCCTCAGATTAAGCTTAAAGCCGATGTGACATCGCCAAAAAATACGGGCCTGGAAAGAGGAATTTGATTACTCATTAGAAAACATTGCTTCTTCAATAAGATTACGGAGTGAAAGCTTCAGGAGCCGCCAGGTTATTTACTGTTCTGTGGGAGAAAATTATATTTAACACCACAGAAATGAAGTTTTTACTGGCGCCCAAGAGCCGGCGGTGGGGAGAGACGGTATAAACAACTTACCGGAGACCATTCCGAGCCGTTATTGCTTCACTAATTAGACTAATTACATTCTAATAATTAGACGCAAGATTAACAGAAAGGTTTCTATTAGCAAAAGTTTTATACAATTCCCCAAAGACTCTTTCTGATTGTGCGACTGCTGCGCAACTTTAGATTGTGCGAAACATATCATTTTGGTAAGTGGGTGGTAAAAATATATTATGTGCCGGTGCTTATGGTTAGCGGGGTTTAATTAGGATTGACCATTACTATTAGATTAGTGGGGGTCTGAGTCTTGGAACCTCAACTATTTGATGGAACTGCAGCGCTCTTTGTCATTCGTATCGGTCCCTCTATCTGTACACAATGGGGAAGCTTTATGAAGACTGGCGTATCGTACACCAGTCTTAATAAATGGGCCATTGGGTGTTGAGTAGAGATGAGCGAGTACTATTCGAAACTCCCGTTTCGAATAGTGCGCACCCATAGGAATGAATGGAAGCGGCCGGCATGAAGATTTTGCCGGCGTCCGGCCACTTAACCCCCTGCGTCCATTCATTCCTATGGGAGCGTGCTATTCGAAACGGGAGTTTCGAATAGTACTCGCTCATCTCTAGTGCTGAGGCCTCTTCATAACCCTGTTTGACATCTCTGCATCCGTTAGGAACTGGTGTTGATTTCCATAAGAAAACTCGTATGAGCTGTATTAAATTTGTCAGATGCCCCGGCCTACCCCAATCCCACCCCATGACTAAGAAGATGGAGTGCAGGTAGACAGACCAACGTAAACAATGAAGACGGTGGTCTATGACCCCATCGGACAGTGGGTTGATGGGGATGGTGGAAATCAGGCCAACATTGATCTGAGGTTGATGTCCTATCTTAATGACAGTCCGTCAGTATTCTGATCCTGGAATCCAATCCTGAAAAATCCCTTTAAGACAAGCATGCAATGCCATTGAATGGAAAATATGTAATGTGTTCTTATGCGACGTTCACACCTATGTTCGGGTTTCAGTTCTTCGGGTCCACATGGGGAGTCGAAAAATGGAAACCCAGTCCACTTAAAAAGTGGTTATCCTTGGAAATCCCATAGACTATAATGGGGTCCGCCTGGTTTCTGCCTGAAAATTTAGGAAAAATGTGCTTGCATGAATTTTCTCTCTGCATTTTTCAAGCGGATTCAGGGACCTAGCCTTGGCATCAGAGTAAATCCAGATCGACAACAGGGGGCTCCATCTGCTTCTACTATTAACATCTCTTGCTCTTATTCTGTGCCGGATGAGAGCAACGGACATGAATTAACAGTAGTGCGAACCTACACACAAGCATGCACACTGACCCGATCCCTGCAAGGGTCGGGTTACCAGTCTTTCCACGACTGCTGTCATGATAGTCATCTCCAACAGGCCCCCTGCAATAAGTAATGCAAAAAGGAAAACTCAAACCTTGAGAAACATTTTTCAGAAAGTATCCAGCAGATGAATAATGATGTCAGCCAAGTCTCCAGAAGCGATGACCTCGCGCGCCATTGATAAGCATCAGTATATGTTTTATGTATGATTTCGTGGGAAAGTATTGCTGACGCTCAAGGTGACTACGTCTACAGAAGACTGATCACATGCCGCTGGTAACCTTCAGGGATCTTGCAGCAAGTGGACTTGTATGAACAATGGAAGTTGGCACAGCCCAGGGACCTTTAATAAAACTTAATTTACTGCTTATGATCTCGGTGAAGGCGCGGCAGCGATGTACAAGTCTCTATAGATCCTCTCCTTGTGCTCAGAGTAAATGCAAATCGTCTCTGGATATGGACAGAGCATTTTCATTAGTGGAAAACAAATTGTAGCATCCAAAGAACAAACAGGAATTGAGTTCTTAAATCATAAGCGCTGGACGGTTCATCGATATAAGATGTCGGGCACTGCCTTAGAAGCTTTATGTGAAGTCGGTGTAGGGGAATGGGGCTTGGGTCTACAGCAAAAACTGGAATTAGAGTAACCAATTCATGACATCTCCTTAGGATAGAGCTATGGATAGGTTAGGATAGGGATAGAGATCAGACCAGCAGGCACCCTCACAGATCAGCACTTTACTGACGCTATGTTCGCTGTCAGTTTTTCTGGTCAGTCTGAGGAGCAGAAAAATGGAAAAATGAACAAAAATAGATCTGTTCTATGACAGACATAAACAAAGCCCCGGGGACCCCATTGATTATAATGGCGTTTTTTGGGTGCCCGTCGGATATCCGTTTTTCTTTTCGTTGGGAGTTGCAGTACTTTTTCGTCTGCCAATTTTTGGATGGACTCGCGGTGTCGATGTGAACTTAGCCTGAGCACCACTTTTCCTTCGCGTGTCATGTGATATTATGCCGATCAGTCATACAGCCTGATTAAAGTTGTTGCATATTTAACTGAATGAGGTTGCAATACCACCCAAAGCCACTAAACTTATATGGCACTGTGCTTGGTAAGTGGTGAAGAGGTCATATTTCTTCTCCAAACAGCTGATCGGTAGGGGTCCCGGGTGTCAGATTGCTTCTCCAAACAGCTGATCGGTAGTGGTTCCTGGTGTCAGATTGCTTCTCCAAACAGTTGATCGGTAGGGGTGTCTGGTGTCAGATTGATTCTCCAAACAGCTGATCGGTAGAGGTGCTTGGTGTCAGATTGCTACTCCAAACAGCTGATCGGTAGGGGTCCCAGGTGTCAGATTGCTTCTCCAAACAGCTGATCGGTAGGGGTTCCTGGTGTCAGATTGATTCTCCAAACAGTTGATCGGTAGGAGTGCCTGGTGTCAGATTGCTTCTCCAAACAGTTGATCGGTAGGGGTGCTTGGTGTCAGATTGCTTCTCCAAACAGCTGATCGGTAGGGGTGCCTGGTGTCAGATTGCTTCCTTAAACAGCTGATCGGTAGGGCTGCCTGGTGTCAGATTGCTTCTCTAAACAGTTGATCGGTAGGGGTGCCTGGTGTCAGATTGCTACTCCAAACAGCTGATCGGTAGGGGTGCCTGGTTTCAGATTGCTACTCCAAACAGCTGATCAGTAGGGGTGCCTGGTGTCAGACCCCAATACTCTGATAATTATAACCTATCTTAGATAGATAAACCGTTATGAGATAATAAAATGCGTTGCTGTGAAGGTCGCAGTCAGGGCATGTGCCATGAGTATGATTTGGATACCCAGTGTAACCTTTACCCTGAGTGGCAGACTAGTTGCCCCCACCTAAGCCATGGTAGTACGTCGTAGTCCGCCATTATCGATCCCTGTTGTATCGTCATTGAATTAGCAGTGAACACGGTGAGCAGACACTCACCAGACCTTCACTGCAACATGTCTAATCCATAGCGAGCCATCAAGCGCTCGCTGATATTTATGCAGTGTAATAAGGTAACAGTAATTTGTTATCGATCGCATGTACTTTGCAGCGGTGTGCATCGCATGCAAGAGAGCGGCTCATTAAGAAAACACAGGATATAAATAAGCCGGCGCAACCGTAGAAATGTGAACAAGGTCATTTTTCATTTTACACAATGTCACATTTTGATGACCGCGGAAGAAGTTATTTTAGTTGGCGATTAATCATGAGCGAGGCCTATCTGCTTACACGAAGAACGCTCGGCCGTACGGGCAGAACAGGTGTGCTGTCATCTGCCGGGGCTAAGACAATGGCTACCGGAAGACTGTGCGGGGAAATCCAAGGCTCGCGCTTACTGTGCTGACTGTAGGCGATTCTATGACATGCAACATCAGGGATTTATTCTGACGCCGGTCACATGATCAAAAAGGAACCGGTGCAGGAGGGAGCAGCTGGAGGGAAACCTTCATTGACCTATGGGCCTTATAGATTGCAGCTATGACTGTAGGGGGATCAAATCACATATTAAGGCTCAGGCTCCATGGTGCTTTTTTGTTGCAGCTATTTTGCAACGTGGGGAATCGGCTTTAATCCGTCCTCCCACAATTCTAGGAACTGCGGCTCCTTCTATTAAACAATCGTTATCCATATTTTCCTAATGAATGAACGTGATGCAAGAGCGGCAGTTAACACTGACACCGAGTAGGAGTGGATATAACTGATATTAATAAAGCCAATTTATGCATCATTTAGTGTTTGAAGGTCATTGGAAATAGAGTCTGAGCATAATAGAAATCCAAGGTGCAAATGTTATCAGGATCTCTCAACAGTTTAGCCTCAGGTTTTAGGTATTTCAAGTCATTATGTTTTTCACTTTTGTAACCCCTCGTTCACATCTGTGTTGGTATTCCGTCCGGGGGAGTCCACAGGGGACCCCCGAACAGAATACAAAACTCAAATGAAAGCGGTGTGCTGTAAAAGCACATGGACCCCACAGACTATAATGGAGTCTGTGTGCTTGCCACGCACTGCCCAGACTTTCCTGTCCGCATGTTCTATGAGGAGATCTCGCGGCAAGCACACGGACCCCATTATAGTCTATGGGGTCCGTGTGCTTTTACTGCACAGCGCCTGCAATTGCATTTGGTATTCCATTCAGGGGGTCCCCATGCGGACTCCCCCATACGGAATCCAAGCGCAGATGAGAACCAACCCTAATACATATTATAGGGATATTGATAGCATATCCTAAGGGTAGGGGCACTTACATGAATAGGTCGAAATAGGTCGGAGCTGTAGAGAGCTGCAGTACCAGACACAGCCACTACAAACTATACAGCGCTGTGACTGGTATACAATGATAGAAAACTTACTATTAGCTGCACTAATATGTCTGTACGACTCTCCTCCTCTCTCCATAGGCTTCTATGGGCAGCTGTAATCTGATCTCTCAGCTATGTTCACATTTGCCCAGGGACTCCGTCGCTGACTCTTTCCTCCACAGGTTTCAGTTTATAAATGATGAACACCCAACACACACCATTATAGTCAATGGCATACCCGGCACTCTGGGTATAACCGCTGATTTAGCGCTCCGCCTCTCAGATGGAGAGCTGGCACTAGGGTGAACCTAGCGTAAATCAGCTGCAGTCCGTCTCCTCTCTCAATCCCAAGAAGGAATTGAGTGTCAGCAATTTAAGAAAAGGAGAAAAGAGCCTGAAAACTGGAGAAAGAAGCATTTTTTTCTTATAAGATACATTATAAAGTTTCTAACCTTCACTTGTACTATTGATTTATGTAAAGTTTGTCGAAAAGTTAGCAGCCACTGACGTGATTCTGTTCTATGGTGCAGAATATTGTACTCGGAGTCTAGATGTATCGCACACCACGTCGCTCTCTTGAGACATTGCCCTGAATATTACTATGGTTGGAATAATTACAGATTTTACCAGCTGGTCAGAGATGCAGAAGGAAATCCTGCTCATCTGTTAGATAGAAATGTGAGGGATCGGCCTGTCAATGAATTTTAACTGTTTTGCCCTTTTCCAGGCTCTTTTATCACTGGGATGATTTATACGCAGCTCCGTTATGCTGATAATGTGCTAATATATAGTGGACTGTTATACGCTGCACCAAGTGACCCTGACAACTTAAAGGGGCTCTTCAGCTACTGTAAATAAAGTTTATTGAAAGATGCACTGAATGCGGAATAAATAAACCCCAACTATAGAGACAATGTAATCACATCTATTACAGATAGACCCCATTCTACATATACGAGCCAACCTACATTATCCCTCCTATGGTCTCTTACTGTGCGGCTTGTGCATATGGACTTATTATAGCTTGAGTTATATGGCGCTATAATAAGGCAAATGTATGGGACATTACACACAGTGATGTCACAGTACAGGATAATACACACAGTGATGTCACAGTACAGAGATAATACACACAGTGATGTCACAGTACAGGGATAATACACACAGTGATGTCACAGTACAGGGATAATACACACAGTGATGTCACAGTACAGGATAATACACACAGTGATGTCACAGTACAGAGATAATACACACAGTGATGTCACAGTACAGGATAATACACACAGTGATGTCACAGTACAGAGATAATACACACAGTGATGTCACAGTACAGGGATAATACACACAGTGATGTCACAGTACAGGGATAATACACACAGTGATGTCACAGTACAGAGATAATACACACAGTGATGTCACTGTACAAGGATAATACACACAGTGATGTCACAGTACAGGGATAATACACACAGTGATGTCACAGTACAGAGATAATACACACAGTGATGTCACAGTACAGGATAATACACACAGTGATGTCACAGTACAGAGATAATACACACAGTGATGTCACTGTACAAGGATAATACACACAGTGATGTCACAGTACAGGGATAATACACACAGTGATGTCACAGTACAGGATAATACACACAGTGATGTCACAGTACAGAGATAATACACACAGTGATGTCACTGTACAAGGATAATACACACAGTGATGTCACAGTACAGGGATAATACACACAGTGATGTCACAGTACAGAGATAATACACACAGTGATGTCACTGTACAGGGATAATACACACAGTGATGTCACAGTACAGAGATAATACACACAGTGATGTCACTGTACAAGGATAATACACACAGTGATGTCACAGTACAGGGATAATACACACAGTGATGTCACAGTACAGGGATAATACACACAGTGATGTCACAGTACAGGATAATACACACAGTGATGTCACAGTACAGAGATAATACACACAGTGATGTCACTGTACAGGGATAATACACACAGTGATGTCACAGTACAGGATAATACACACAGTGATGTCACAGTACAGAGATAATACACACAGTGATGTCACAGTACAGGATAATACACACAGTGATGTCACAGTACAGAGATGATACACACAGTGATGTCACAGCACAGGGATAATACACACAGTGATGTCACAGTACAGAGATAATACACACAGTGATGTCACAGTACAGAGATAATACACACAGTGATGTCACAGTACAGAGATAATACACAGTGATGTCACAGTACAGAGGTAATACACACAGTGATGTCACAGTACAGAGATAATACACACAGTGATGTCACAGTACAGGGATAATACACACAGTGATGTCACAGTACAGGATAATACACACAGTGATGTCACAGTACAGAGATAATACACACAGTGATGTCACAGTACAGAGATAATACACACAGTGATGTCACAGTACAGGATAATACACACAGTGATGTCACAGTACAGGGATAATACACACAGTGATGTCACAGTACAGAGATAATACACACAGTGATGTCACAGTACAGAGATAATACACACAGTGATGTCACAGTACAGAGATAATACACACAGTGATGTCACAATATAGAGATAATTTATATAGAGAGACTGTAGAATATCCTATAGACAGTATACATTGATATTATGAATATGATCCTTATTGATGCTGCACCTTATCCTATGTATCTGCAGGGTTGACTTGCTTCTTCTGGTCACTCACTCCCTGTAAAGCACACAGGACCCCTTAGTGATTATTACATGGTCTGCACAGACTCCGCTCCACATGGTTGGTAGTTATGGGATAGGGCGAGGTGACTTCCATTAACTGTTGATACGTATATTCTGTGCCTCGGGCTCTAGGTTACAATCCCTCTAATCTTGGATTATATGTTATGTAACCTCTGAGTGCGATGACTTGTCATTAATAGCAGAGAGTGAGAAGAGTCTCCTCTGAACCTGAGATTCCCCTCCTGACACTCCTCTCATGACACCAACTCTTTGCCCTCAGCAGGCACGTGGGGGATGGGTAGAATGGGGGGCACGGGGAGCTCGCACTGCAATCTTGCTTGGCAAATGAAGGGAACCAGTTGCAAATGAAATGGTAATTGCTGTTCGTCACTGAAGGAAATCTCCACTGAGGCGATTACACAGATTAGAGCTCCCCCCTGAACCGCACTAGAACAAATATAGTCTGCGCTTGTCACATCAAATGCTTGAGCCTCTGCTGTCTGCCAGCTTACTTATTAACATCTTATTGTGGAGAGAAGACATTCTGCTAATTGTGCCGCAACACTCCGATTGTCTCTTCTCCAACATCAACTTCTTCGGAAGTGATTTGGAAGAATCGGGCTATCCAGATGTTGCAGCATCCTCACATAAAGGTAGAAGACCAGCGGCTACCTCAGTTGATTCCAAGAAGGCGACATGCTGCGTGAGGATGGCAATACGTGGACCATAGGAGCCTCGAATCGAAACGTACGCGGTGGTTATCGAATATGGAAATAATATCTGAAAATATGATCCACTTTATCAGCTTACGGGGCAGATTTACTAATACTGTCTACAGTTTAGACTTAGACTAGATAGTCTTAAACTGCACCAGATTTATCACAGTTATCGAGCGAGCGGAAAAAGGAACCCATTGGAGTGCCGATTCTGACGTGGATTCCGCATCACAATCCGCGCCCAAATACTACGTGTGCGTTGACCCTTATATTTTAAGACATGCCCTTTTCCCCACAAGCACCACCCCATTTTTGGTAAGCCTTTTTGACCAGGAGGAGGGGGCGGAGCGGAGGGGGCGGAGCGAAGGGGGGCGTGGTGGAGCGAAGGGAGGCGTGGCGGAGCGGCGTTAGCAGGCAGGGAGCAGGCAGGGAAAGGACCTGCTCTCTGCCTGAGTGTCAGGGGAGGCCGGTGGAGCAGCGTTGCATCCAAAGGGCCTCCCCAATCCACCGCTCGCTTCCCGTGCTGGGCTGCGAGACAGTGACGCTAAGCCAGTCTAGGACAGCTTGTCCTGGACTGGCTTAGGTAAGCAAAAATGCCGCCCTCCCCGGGGCCCTGGCATAGCGCCACCTGAAGTGGTCGCTTCAGGTCGCCTCATGGGAGGTGCGGCGCTGCAGTCAGGTCTTGAAACGCCTTTTTAGCAGCCCCTGCGGTGTCTCCTTCTGCACTAGGCCGACCCAGAGATGACAAATACATCAGGGTACCGCAGCCACTTTTAAGCCTGTTCCCTGGGACTGTTCCCAACTGGGACAACCACCAAACCTATCTCCATAACAGGTGGTCCCACTCCTCAATAAATTCCGTCCCAGGCTCAGTTCACATCTGCGTTCAGGTTTCCATTGAGGGGGTCCACTTGGGGAATCCTAATCTGAATAAAAAAACGGCTACCTTAGGAAACCCGCGGACCCCATAGATTATAAGGGGGTTTGAGTGATTTTCACATGAAAAAGTGCTGCTTGGAAGACTTTTGTCTCCCGTTGTTTCATGCAGAGAGGGGAACGGAATGACCCAAACGCAGATGTGAACCGGGCCTAAAACTTCTTTCATTTTGGCTACTGCAAGTTTACTGGGTGTGACCGAGCGACAACTCTTCTGAATTCTTCTCCACCCTATCCAATGCCCTTCTTCAATCTAAGCCCCCAAACATCTAACTGTTAACCCCTTATCCTCAGGTCCTCCCTAAAACCCCGGTCATATATAGGCCTCACTAAGGCCTAGTCCCATTGCGTCCATCTCTTTTTTTCAGGTGCCCTCATGTGTTCCATTACAATGCATTGGGTGGATATGAAAAGTGCAGGCTTGGAATCTTTCCTATATCCTTCCTCTTCCCTACCATGTATGACCGTTCTCCGTTCCGACACTGGATAGTCATGGCCCATAGAGTAACTTTCCAGGGCGTCTCCTTGGCACTGAGTTCCGGTCACTCTCCTTCCCTCCTATTATAAATCTCAGCACAGAGGACTGTGACATTGTTAGTTTTCCTCAAAACCTACAGCCATTAATATGCATTTATCTTCCCGTATATTTTAATTCATTTGTCTTTGTTCCCCGGCTGACAGGCAGTGACAGCTAATTTGTCATTGCAGCGAGGATCTAAGTATTAACAAGCGGGTGACCTCAGCGGGTCACAATGTAATGTCACCGCTCGGCCTTCACAACCTAAAAATGACGCTTGGAAATTAAAGTTGTGTAGAGAATGGCTGTTTACTGCCGAGTGTCTTGTTACGGGGGAATTTATGGAATTGTATCAAGGACGGCTTCACCACTGTGATGTGTATGCAGACCGGGTCAAGGAGTCAAAAGTCAATTATCGCTTGGATCTCCTGCGAAGCGTCTTGAGTCTGATTGTTTTCTGCAAGGAGATAATTGCTCTTTCTGTTCTCGGCTTAAAGAAAAACTTCACGAAAAATTGTAAGACACTCAAAATAGCAAACACCCAAGGCCTGACACAGTCTGCAATTCATAGAGGCCTATAGGAAACATAATGATGGGACCCCACCTTGTATATGGTGCACTCAAAGGGGTTTCCAGCCCAAGGGTGTATTTTTTCATACTGAGGACCTGTCTATAGGATGGGTCATTGGTATCCAATTAATGGGGTCTGACAGCTGTACCTTGCGCCAATCAGCTTATCCCGCGCCAGTATCTACTGCAGTGTATGGGGCTGGATACAGCTCAGCTCATACTCAGTACTAGGGTTGAGGATCGATTTTAAAATCCAATTTCCGATCAGTTTCCAGCCAATCCCGATCGCGATTGTGAAATTTTCCCCGATCTTTCACGATCCCGATAACTCAACCCTAATTGTATATTATGTATACAGTGGGGTTGAGCCAATCTTGAGATTTCAAAATCCGATTTTCGATCATTTTCCAGCCGATCGTGATCGTGAAATTTGCTTGATCGCTGATCGGGATCCGATCTTTCCCGATCCCGATCGCTCAACCCTACTCAGTACCCCAGGTCCACCACTGCATCTTGTGGATAGGTCATCAGTACAAAAAAAAACACACTTGGGCCAGAAAACCACTTTAAGTTTCAGGTCCCACCTAGCGAGCCGCAGCCAAAAAGTGCTGCAGGAAAAACTACGGCTGAAATGCATTTTTCCCTTAGCTCTTTTCACAAAATGTCTACAGAATTTTCCTCTACGAACTTCCTTTTTCAATGTTACCTATAGGGAAGCTGCCAGAATTTCCATTGAAAAATGAACATGCTGCGATTCGGTTTTGGAAATCGCAGCATTTGGCCTGGGTTTATTTTTTATGCAATATGCAATGTGTGGATGGGATTTGCTAAAAATGTCACGAATATGGCAAAAAAAGCGCCAGGGAAGGTGAGAGGGGATACGAATTTTTAGTGTGTTTACCTCGAACGGCCTGATATTCGATCGACTACCTATTCGATAGAACAGTGTTCGCTCATCTCTAATCTTGATTAAAAATTAGAGTTGAGCAATCGGGATCGGAAAAGATCGGATTCCGATCGGCGATTGAGTAAATTTCACGATCACGATCGGAATTCCGATCCCGATCTATTTCGAGGTCTCACATTAGTTCCCACAATGCTTGGCTACTGACCAATAAGGTTGAGTGATTGGGATCGTAAAAGATCGGATCCCGATCGGCGATCGGGCAAATTTCACGATTGGGATCGGCTGGAAAATGATCGAAAATCGGATTTTAAAAACGATCCTGAAATCTCAAGATCGGCTCAACCCCAACAAAAATCTTTGACTTACCGTTTTCTGTCTACAGCTCCTATGCAGAGTAATGTGTCTCCAGAAAATAAACCCTATGTAGTCTGATACTACAGTCACATTCCCTTTAACCTGACCTCTACACTTGGTCCTGGAGTTTAGCAAGAAGTAGGGGATTAGATCATAAAAAAGTATTGTATGAGTATAGGCTCAGACTACACGGAGTCTATTTGTCGTCTGTTAATATGGCGTCCAATAGAAAATATTACAGAACCCTTCTGCAAACTTTCTTCATTTTCCATTCCAGACTCATCGGGACCATAAAAAAATTAAATAAATCTTAACTATTCTCAATCCTTCATCTGTTCCCTTCTCCTTGAGATGTTGTCACCGGTGCACGGTACAGCGTGATATAGCTCTGTCAAGTGGCTCTGATTTGTTATTTCACTGGAAGGCAATTTCCATCAAACCAGGT
Organism: Leptodactylus fuscus; assembly: GCF_031893055.1. Taxonomy (NCBI): domain Eukaryota; kingdom Metazoa; phylum Chordata; class Amphibia; order Anura; family Leptodactylidae; genus Leptodactylus; species Leptodactylus fuscus. The sequence continues at coordinate 76,639,475 of NC_134273.1, read as the reverse complement.
AGCCGCAGGCCTGCTGATTTATCAATGTCAGAATTATTTCATTGAGAAAACTCTCATTTCATTTTCTCAAATCCAATAAGTGTTTTCCATTCCGGCTTTTTCTTTTCCTTCAGAAAATAGAGAGGAAAAAAAATAATTCTGTGTTTAAGTAGAAAATCCATAAAAACTAATGATATTATATGTAAAGGCCTAGACCCGAGAATGGATGGGAATCCCTGCCAGATCCAGCTGCTTTATGGTGGCACAATATCAATGATTGCATTAACGAATGTCCTCAACCGGCGTGTAATGCGCTCGTAAAAAGTCGCAAATCATAAAAACTTCTACAAATTTTAATTTAAGACGTAAAAATCCTTGTAAAAATACAGAAATTGTGAATGTTAAGTAGATGCAAGGAAAAATAAACTATACCGCCTCCAGGTGCCGGGCACCCCAGGAGGACCCTTCCTATCCCTGGCAGGAGACAAGGGCACTGTGCCCATTGAGTTGGTTTGCCCCCAGTTTGCTTTCTTATGTTGCGATGAAATTTGTTTGATCGCTGATCGGGATCCGATCTTTCCGGATCCCGATCGCTCAATCCTACTCAGTACCCCAGCTCCACCACTGCATCTTGTGGATAGGTCATCAGTACAAAAAAAACACACTTGGGCCAGAAAACCACTTTACGAAAGCAAAATCTTGCAAGACTTGTGCAAGACTCCAGAGAATCAACAACCTGACAATGAATGACAATTTTTTGAAAAAGTAGCAAATCCTGCAATTTTGACTCTGGCCACTAAGCCTGCTGATAGACTAGCACTTGACAATTCTGTAGGTGAGTCACCTCATTTACTTTGCAGGATTACAATGGAAGATAATACCTCTATAGATAAGACCACTGACCCGTTGTTGCATCTGCTACTGATAATAGAAGATGTCACAGCTTATCTACTCCCCTCCCTGCACAGAGCATGTCTATGCTGTAAAGCACATCACTAAATGCTGTTACCAGAGTAGAGGAGAAGCTCAGGCAAGATGGCCGCCTCCATAATCATGGACGGAAAATAGAATAAAAAAATACTATCAGAAAATGGAAAAATATTAGAAAAAAATGATATATTTCACTAATTAGTTTTAATAAAAAATATAAACTAAGGCCGGGTTCACACGATGTAAAATCACAGCCGCAAAATAGCGCCGTGTATACGATCCACGCTCCCATTGAAATCAATGGGAGCGTATACGGCCCGCAAAAGCTCCCGTGCCGTCTATGTGCCACATTGCGTGCCAAAATACATCATGTGAACCCAGCCTTAAAGGTGATACATTCCCTTTAACTTTTCGCAATAGATTCCTTTAAGTAAACCCAGGCATTGTAATGAATTTAGAAGGACCTTGAGGTGGTGCAGTGAATCTCGAGCTGAGTCTTGGATGACTCTGAGGAGGACACTGGCTTTGGACAGTGCTGTAAATAACAGATAGGCATTGTCACCGCTCTTCTTTCCTCCATGTCGCGGCGCCCTCGGCAGGTCACAGTGTGATGGCTGATTATAGGAAGGAGAACAGTAAGTGACGCGCCGGGCTCCTGTCTTGTCTGCTGAATTGACATAGACAGCAGGCTGAGTGATAGAAGGAGATGAGACCCGCTCCTCCCAGGCCGTCCTTCCTAACCTCCTTGTGGTCGTCTCCGGACTCCGAGGCCTATTAATTACATGATGAAACATTTCATGATGTGGATTTCTTCCTGCCGCCAGTTATTACAGGAGACATAGTGTTCACTAGAGAATATCTGACTGTACCGTCACATCATCTGAAGCCTCGTGCGTGACAAAGCGTGTCCAAGGAGCTTGTATGACGAGACGTACAGCGTGGGTGTAACTAGCAGGGCGGCAGCTATTACAGCTGCTATGGGGCCCCACTACTCAGAGGGGCCCTCTCCACACTGACATAAGAGCTTTAGTGATGATTGGGGCAGGGAAATGAAGACCTATGTCGGTAAAACTATCAGGGACGCCCAGTTTAGGACGGAGTTTTCCAAAGACCTATCTACTTTTTAGCCCAGACAAGCCCAAATTTGTTAGAATTGCCTCTGGATAGTTCTGGCCAATCCTAGCAAATAAGTGTCCTGTGATATAACTGAGTAGCGTATCCCTGTACTGTGACATCACTGACCATAGGATATCCTTGCACTGTGACATCACTGTGTGTATTATCCCTGTACTGTGACATCACTGTGTGTATTATCCCTGTACTGTGACATCACTGTGTGTATTATGCCTGTACTGTGACATCACTTTCTTTATTATATCTGTCCTATGACATCACAGTGTGCATTATCCTACTGTTATGACATCACTGTGTGTATTATCCCTGTACTATGACATCATTGTTTACATTATCCTAGTAGTGTAGCAACACTGTGTTTATTAACCTATTCTGTGACATCACTGTGTTTATTATCATACTACTGTGACATCATTGTATGCAATATCCCTGAACTGTGTCATCACTGCTGACATTATTCCAGTATTGTGACATCATTATGTGTATTATACTTGCACTGTGACATCACTATATGTATCATTAATGTACCACAACACCACTGTGTGCATTATCATGAGCTGTCCATGTTCTGAACTTGTTATGGTGGTGTGTGGCCCCGTTTGAAGTTTTGCTATGGGACTCTATGGTTGTTTACTACACCCCTGCTCTACAGACCATACACTGGATGGGTCTATACATCTATATATGTGCTGCATTATGGTGCCTCTATTTGGCAGTGTATGTCTATATAACACCGCCTGTGATGAGACATAGTGCTGACTGATGGACAGATCCTATAACATTACTTTAGCGCCAGTCTCATGTGCGTAGCAATAAATAATAGTATAAAGCTACAGTCATCTATTTAGGACCCTCCTAAGGTCCCGTCCTCCATAAGCCTACAGCTAAGGTTCGTCTTCTAAATACTGAACATCCCAAAGTAAGTTGGATGAGCTCTCCGTGGTCCTGCAGCTGGGGGCCCATGGGGATGTTCAGCTTATCAATGCTGCAGCCTTGTCTGGAGATGTGAAGTTTTCAGGATTTAGAAACAGATGACAAGCAGCGGCCTCCGGTATCAGCCCCTTTACACCAGACAGTCGGATGTATTTCTTTTTGTCACACAAGATAATGGAAATTTTAGGAATGTAATCTTATTAATTTTGCCTCTTGCGGCGATGTTGCATTATAATGGCTGCCAGGGTTGATTAAGTGTCACTTCCCAGTTTAGTCATCAATAGAAGCTTCTAGACCACTGAGCAACAGATGTTATTGTGTTATGTGAAAGCAAATCACATTCTCTACACTGCATAGTCTCTGCACACAATGAATTGCCCGCCTCTCAGGGCATTGGGAAAGTGGGAATTTATTTTAATGCTTTCAATTTTTTTGTTTGTTACTTTGGGTCAGCAGCGATGTCCCAAAATCACATGATTCACATTGTATTTCTTCATGGATCAGACATTCCAGAACAGACTGAGATTACAACAAGGCAATGAGGAATGCAGAAATGAAAGGGAATAATGGAAGGAAAGTCTCCTAAGGGTCTAGACTGTATAAAGCAAAGAAATATATATATATATATATATATATATATATATATATATATATATATATATATATATATAGACAATGGGGAGGTTTATTAAGACTGGAACTACGAACAGCAGTCCTCATAACCCCATCATGTATGCACGGATACTCTACTCGAGAAAAGTAGACAGATGGACAGGTAGATTAGTAGGTAGATAGATAGATAGATAGATAGATAGATAGATAGATAGATAGATAGATAGATAGGAGATAGATACAGACGGAGCAAACAATAAGATCAGACAGATATGAGAGGTAAATAAATAAGATCTTTACAATATTTGACATTTAGAATTTGATCTTTTATCACTACTTTGCTTTGTCTCTTTCCTCGGTAACACAATATAATCCTGGATATCTGACATTATTGTCAGCAGCTCCTTAGACATGTCTTCCTATAAGATGAGGCGCAGGCGGGAGAATGGAAGGTGAAGATAATATTTCTATACCTGTCAGTGTGGCGGCTGCAGATACAGGACATATGGGCAGAATATCTTGAACATTTCTCATTACTCAGCCCTCACGTGGCTCCTAGACTTACGAATATTGTAAATGATATTACATTGGTGGGACACATGGGGGGGGCAGTTTGTGCCTTATTATCCTATTGACTGACCACATGAACTTAACAGATACCCCCTATGTGGGGCTCAGATACCCCCTATGTGGGGCTCAGATACCCCCTATGTGGTGACTATAGACCTAGACACAGTCATACGTATCTATGGCATTGGTCTGGTATCACAGCTCCGTTCCATTGGATACGGCACATCAGTGGGGTCTGACTGCTAATCTCTGTCCCTCGTTCCTCCTTGGGAGCCTGACCATCTGCTCTGTTTGAAGTCTATGGAGAAGAAGACTTCTTTGGCGCCATGTTCAGCAGTGCTCGTTTTTTTTTAGGCCTCCTTCATCCACTTCTGTATTTATCCAAGTAAGTGAATGTCACCCGGCGCCGGCGCTGACTCCACAAGAATATTGATTCCGCTCATTTCTCATAACCAGGGTTGATAGTTCATTTCAGTCCAATCAATAAAATGCAATTCTAATTATAATGTTATCAAGCGGGGTTTAGCGACAAATACCACAGCGCTCATTAAACATGCGTCTCGCAAAGTTCATTAATTTTTAATTTTTTTTTTCCTTAAGAAACTGAGTTGTCATTCCTTGGCGGCTGTAAAGTGTTATAGGGAGATGATCTGATATTCAGTGAAAGTTATTACTTCCTGTTCATGGAGAAGAGATGGGTTACATGAAAGTGAGGATTAAGTGAGTCATCCATCACGTGCGATTACGATCAGCCGTCGCCAAGTGGTAGGAACCGAACCCGGGCATGTCACAAACCAATAACGCCATGTTCATGGAAGGTAATAGGCTCGGGTGAACTCTGTGACTGTCACTTAGTTCACAGCGGAGAAGAACTACAATTCACACCTTAAGATGATATCATGGCAAAGTGGAGATGACAAGTCGGGTAAAGGGATATGGGAAAAGAGACTGAGTTATATATCGAGGATGTGGGTGAGAACAGGCAAGAAGGTCTAATACACTTAATACAGGAAATGCTTCGTTCTCCCACAGAGCCCCCACAGGGGAAAGGAAGCATTACATGGTGTTCATTGTGATTCCTGGATGTGTTGGGTCTTCCAAGACAAAAGACATTCTTTGTATCTGTCCCTATTAACTGTTGAGGTCCAGAAAAAGCTCCAACTATTAGATGGAAATTTCCTAGTGTATTGTGCAGGTCCGTCAGAAACGGAAGGGTTAACTGCTTGTTTTTGTGAATGACAAAAAGAGAAATCTGAATCCCATCAATATTTGGGGTGACTTCTGCCTTTTGCCTTACATCTTCTCGGTACTTGCAGGCAGTTTTTGGCAGAGAGGTTGCTCCTGCCATCTTAGAGATGTGATGTCCAATCCGTCTTTCTCTTCATGTCATCCAAGACAGACTGGATGATGTTGAGATCAGGGCTATATCAGTGGGGACCATATCATCACTTCCAGGACTCCTCCCTCCAAGGGCAAAGGTCACCCCAAATATTGATGGGATTTACAATTCTCTTTTCATCATTCACAAAAACTATTAACCCTTCTATTTCTGAAAGCATTCTTAGGGCGGGTTCACATCTGCGCCCGGTCTCCGCTTTGTGATTTTCTGTCTTCTGCCCGAGAAACTGGACTGAAAACCTGTCCTGATCATGTTCCTGAGGGAACATCTCGAACAGATGCCTCGTATATTTATACAGTATATGCTGATATATTATTATTTCCCATTAATAGGATCTATCTACGTTTCGTCCCGTTGCGCCGTTACAACACGTTCCCGCTTTCACATTGGAGCTGTTGGCTTCTTCTAGAGGCTCTAGTTACTGGAACGGACAGGGTAGTACAAAGATGGCTGACGAGAGGTGCCAATGTCATTTAGCGGCTGCACGCTCCTCATTCGGAAACGTTTACCGTCACGTTGGTGGAGAAAAGTGATAACGCTGCGACTGTATACGCAGATTAAGACGAATATGATCTATAAAATTAGAATTTCACAGCTAAATTATTGTACCTAGACCGTTTCATGTACCGCAGATCACTAGTATCGTCATCTGCGAGAAAAAATTAGAGAAGGCGTGAGAAAAATACTGGCATTTAAAGGGATTGTTCAGAATTTTAAAATCATGGCTGCTTTCTTCTAAACAGAGCCCCACAACTGTCTATAGGTCGTGCCTGGTATTGCAGATGAGCTCCACTGTAGTGAATTGGGCTGAGATGCCATACCGCACTAAAACTGTGGACAGCCATGTTTACTAACATGAAATGTTCTATTGAGAGCCATTGTAATGATGGTTTCACGTTAGGAATAATAACATCTGGACAATCTGATTGTACCAATTAAATTGTTTTAGTTCTTGTGAAGGTCCATATTTTCCTTGTTTACATTTAGTGGGTCCTGTTTGCTGAGGTCATATTGACTCTCTGTATGAAATCCCTTAGGGGATAATCATGCACATTAGAGAGAGTGTGTGCCTACATAGGCGTACAGAGACTTACAAGTCATTCCTGCTCCGCTAGGGATTCTGGGTAAAAAAATATGCAAATCTATTCTCCAGGATGTAATTAGGAGGACAGTGCCTCTGTATGGTGCCCTCTAGAGGGCAGCCTCCTTAACATCATGCATGACTCAGTTAACAAGCCTACTATCATGATGCGGATTTAATTGCCAAATTAGTATTTCTATTCCAAAAGGAACAGATTCCCAGCTATGGACAGCACTGTTTCAGTCTTTTGGACCTCCTCAGCATAGCGTAGGGATACTGATTTGGCAGAGTGAGAGACTAGGCACACACTCTCCCTAATGTGTACGATTATCCCCTGACCCTGGTCTATAGTCTCTCACTCTGCCAAATCAGTATCCCTGCGCTATGCTGAGGAGGTCCAAAAGACCGACACAGCGCTGTCCATCCTGGAGAATAGATTTGCATATTTTTTACCTGGACTCCCTTATGCAAGATATTTGAGAGGGAGGGGTTAAGGGAGAGGTAAGCATCGTATGGGCCGAGGGGGGTATCGCATTGGCAAGAGTCGGGGTATTTGAGTGCAATATTAGCCGTCACCTGTTGGAATAAACCACTAGGTAATGGCTAGTTAAAGAGATAAAGAAAAACCATATCACAGCCCATAAGACTTTGCACAACGTGGTCCTTGTATTCAATAACATATAGAAAATTTTGCACCAGCAGTAACATGACGTGACGTGAGACTGCAGCTATAATGACCTAGGTTGACATTAGGCATTGGATACAGTATGGGCCCCTTGAAGTCAAGAACCTGCTCAGATGTGATAGACTTTCTTCTAGGTACAACACATAGGCCCCGTTGCCATGACATGTTCTCCATGATTCCGGTCTCTGTCGAAGTAGAACTGTAAATTATAGATTGCCTTTGCCTTGTTGATTTCATTGGCTTGATGATCCACTGGAATATAAAATTGTTGTTAAATACCCAGGATGAGGCGTCCGTCCTCCTGAGACCGCCATTGTCCGACATGTTATCGTGAGCGGAACATGTTTGCCCTGCGGGGAATGCGTATCCGAATTGAGATGTGGCGGAGCAGCTGTAGGTTTACTGTATACGGGGACAAATTCAGACTAGATCTGTTCACCAGCCTTAGAAAAAACAACCCTATAGTTCACAATAAAAATTTTGGAATACATTTTTAGAAATCTAAAAACCAACCCGACTTATTACAAAGCGGTCCACCCGTCTCTAATTGTGATGGTACGATTTTTGCTAAAACAGACAGATCAGGAGAGGTGGCAGGTCTCTTCTGCGTAATGGAGGCAGGGTAAGTAATTACTATGGGGCCCGTGGAGTGAGTGGCCCCGCAACATTTTGGCCCTTTTGAGGACAGTCCAACAATCATAAATCCTTCCCTCTGTTCTGCTTACTGGGATTTAGGATATGACCCCTACAATGTCGGCAGATCATTAACCCTTTAAAGAAGTTGTGGTCTTATGGACACTTATCCCCTATCCATAGTACTATGGGACTGCTTGGACTATAACCTCCGGGTGTGTCCATGGAAATGGAGTCCTTGTCCTGTAAGTACATTATCACTCCATTCACTAGGAGGACTTTTAGACCCTCATCCGCCTGATCGCTGGGGAACTCAGCAATTGGGGCCCCCAACTATGGGACACTTTGACCAAGTCCTGTAGATGGGGTATAAGGGTAGGTTCACACAGAGTTTTTTGGTCAGGATTTTGAGGCCTCAAAATCCTGACCGAAAAGACCGCTTCCATTGAAATCAATGGGAGCTGGTCAGGTGTTTTTTCCGGGAGCCGGTTTGTTCCGGGGACATGCTCATTCTTCAGACCGTTTCGCCTCACGATTCGGCCTGAAGACACTCCCTCCTCCCGCTAAGGCAGATTCATTGGGCCTAATCCGGAGCGGAGTGTGCAAATGGATGCCGGTACAGTGCATCGGCATTCAGTCGCAGCTACCCGTATTTTGGACCGCAACCTGAGGCTGCCTAAACCACCGTGGGAACTTAGCCTAAGTGTCCATAATGGCTCCAGCCCTTTAACGAGCATTAGGTCTGTATGTGATCAAATAAGGCAGGCTGTGGAGCAAAACCATTGTCCTACCATACCCTGTTTTTGGGGAAGGGGGGGTTCAAAGGAGGGACCCAACTCTGAGTTTGGTTATTGGGCCCATACCTGTCTCTACAGCATCTTGGTGTATATGTAAAGGGTTCATCATACCTTACATACCCATTTTCCCACATAATGGAATACCGGAATCGGGCCTAAAGACCTTTTTTATAGGTGAGAAATTGTTCC